>NC_057814.1:89460803-89760803 GCF_018294505.1 Triticum aestivum
CGCGCGCCGCCGCGCCTCGGCGCCTCCGGACGGCCCTCCTCGCCGTCCTCCTCTTCTTCCCCGCCGGCCGCCGTCCCCTCCCCGTCCTCGACTCTGGCCAGCAAGACCTCCGGCGAGCTCGGCCGAGCCAGATCCGATCGGGTCAACGCTAGTGGTTGACTCTCTCCCCTCTCTCAAATTCTCCAAGTCCCGAATGTTTTACTATAAATGCTCATCTTCATCGCATCATAACTCTCCGCATATAGCTCCGTTTCGTGCGTATAATATATCGAAATGTTCGTCCCTAGATGCTTTTCATTTTGTTCCATTGTGCCATGTTGATTTGAGTCCATTTTGATGCTCAAATATCTGGTGCAAGAGTGCAAATTGCTGTTAACTGCTGTTACTTATCAGATCTTGGTGATTTGTTATTCTTGTTTCATTTAATCTGTGTATCTTATGAGTATGAGCTCTACATGTGTTTTGACGTATGCCATGCCATCTTTACAGAGGTGTATGCCATGTATTTTTGTGATCTCTGTGGTGAATAGCACAAGCATGCAAACTAGGCTTCGTGATGTTTCTGTTTTCAGGGACTTAGGATTTTGCTAAGTCTTTGTCTGCTGTTATTTTGTTGCTATGTATCCATGTGGCTACAGAGAGATCTATGCTCCTTTTGGAGATATGCAGTAAGGATGTTTTGTAGATATTGTTGTAGTTGATCCATTAATGCCCTTTTTTGCAATTATGGAGTGCCATAGCATGACTCAATCTTGCTCTACTTTTGCTATAAAATATTTCTGGCAGATTGTTAACATGATATTCAATTTTTCCAAGCTTGTTTTAGTTGTTCCTTTCATTCTATGTATTTGCTCTTGCCATGGATAGCTTCATAAACATGCCATCTTGCTTTAGGTATGCTTGTTTTGTCATGAATTGCTTTGTGGTGAGTGCATCAAGCTCACAAAGATGCCCTCATAATGTCTGTTTCTGTCATTCTCTGTTTTCTGCCAAGTCTGAAACCTATTAACGAAACTTGCTATGTTTACATGGTTACCATCATATCTTCTGTTACTTTTTGGCTTATGGTCAGTAAGGGACTTTTGTCATATGCATTTAGTAGATTCATGACATGCCTTGTTTTGCTATGTTAAGTTCCTATAACATGTTGAATTCGTGCTCTGAACATTGTTACCTGATGCTGTTTCAGCCATGTCCAGTAATTTCACCAAGTCTGTGAACCTGTTATCTTTTGCACTTTTGCCATGCTTGTTTGAGCCTGTTGTATTGTGATCTAGCCGTAACTCAGTGTTTATCTTTTGCAAGCATCTCCTTTAGATTACTGTCATATGCTTTGTCGCTACGTTGGAGTGCTGTAGCATTGTTAGTTGTTGCATTCTAAGTGCTATCATGCTGTTAATCACAGATTCGTGTCATTCTTGTTTTGCTTGCCATTTGCAAACCGTGCATCCGTTCCCGGTGATCTTTATATCAATTTCGACCGAAATCATCTCATCTTTCCAGTGGCATACTTGGTTTGCCAAGTTACTGCCTTTTTCATCATTTTTCTTCCGGAGCACGCATACGCATCGCATACCACATCTCGCATATCATACATGTTTTGCATCATGTTGCTTGTGCTTTTCCCGTGATTGATTGTGGTTCCGTTTCTTGTGTTCTTGTTTGGATAGTTCCGGGAGATGAGTTTGTGAACGAGGAACTTGTTGAGTACGCTTACGAGGATCAAGCTTTCGACAACTCTGAGAACCTTGCAGGCAAGATGACCATACCCTCGAAATCACTTCTATATTTGCTTTGCTAGTTGTTCGTTCTATTGCCATGCTGCGCTACCTACCACTTGCTATATCATGCCTCCCATATTGCCATGTCAAGCCTCTAACCATCCTTTCCTAGCAAACCGTTGTTTGGCTAAGTTACCGCTTTTGCTCAGCCCTTCTTATAGCGTTGCTAGTTGCAGGTGAAGTTGAAGTTGGTTCCATGTCGGAACATGGATATTTTGGATTATCACAATATCTCTTATTTAATTAATGCATCTATATATTTGGTAAAGGGTGGAAGGCTCGGCCTTATGCCTGGTGTTTTGTTCCATTCTTGCCGCCCTAGTTTCCGTCATACCGGTATTATGTTCCTTGAGTTTGCGTTCCTTACGCGGTTGGGTGATTTATGGGACCCCCTTGACAGTTCGCCTTGAATAAAACTCCTCCAGCAAGGCCCAACCTTGGTTTTACCATTTTCCACCTAAGCCTTCTCCCTTGGGTTTTCGCGAGCCCGAGGGTCATCCTTATTTAAACCCCCGGGCAAGTGTTCCTCTGAGTGCTGGTCCAAACTAGAGCCCTTTGCGGCGCCACCTCGGGGAAACTTGAGGCCTGGTTTTAGTTGTACGGAATGCTCATCCGGTGTGCCCTGAGAACGAGATATGTGCAGCTCCTATCGGGATTTGTCGGCACATTCGGGTGGCTTTGCTAGTCTTGTTTTACCATTGTCGAAATGTCTTGTAGACCGGGATTCCGAGACTGATCGGGTCTTCCTGGGAGAAGGTTTATCCTTCGTTGACCGTGAGAGCTTATAATGGGCTAAGTTGGGACACCCCTGCAGGGTATTATCTTTTGAAAGCCGTGCCCGCGGTTATGAGGCAGATGGGAATTTGTTAATGTCCGGTTGTAGAGAACTTGTCACTTGACTTAATTAAAATACATCAACCGTGTGTGTAGCCGTGATGGTCTCTTCTCGGCGGAGTCCGGGAAGTGAACACGGTTTGAGTTATGCATGAACGTAAGTAGTTTCAGGATCACTTCTTGATCATTTCTAGCTTCTCGACCGTTGCGTTGCTTCTCTTCTCGCTCTCATTTGCGTATGTTAGCCACCATATATGCTTAGTGCCTGTTGCAGCTCCACCTCATTACACCATCCTTTCCTATAAGCTTAAATAGTCTTGATCTCGTGGGTGTGAGATTGCTGAGTCCTCGTGGCTCACAGATTCTACCAAAATAGTTGCAGCTGCCGACGATGCCAGTGCAGATGACGCAACCGAGCTCAAGTGGGAGTTCGATGAGGAACGTGGTCGTTACTATGTGTCTTTTCCTGATGATCAGTAGTGGAGCCCAGTTGGGACAATCGGGGATCTAGCATTTGGGGTTATCTTATTTTCATTTGGATTTGACCGTAGTCGGTCTATGTGTTGATTTTGGATGATGTATGAATTAATTTATGTATTGTGTGAAGTGGCGATTGTAAGCCAACTCTCGTTATCCCATTCTTGTTCATTACATAGGATTGTGTGAAGATGACCCTTCTTGCGAAAAAACCACAATGCGGTTATGCCTCTAAGTCGTGCCTCGACACGTGGGAGATATAGCCGCATCGTGGGTGTTACAAGTTGGTAATCAGAGCCATCCCCGACTTAGGAGCCCCTGCTTGATCGAATCGCTGGCGTTGTTGAGCCTAGAACAAAAATTTTTTGAGTCTTAGGATTATATATATCGGAGAGTAGGATTCGTTTTACTCCTCAGTCCCTTCGTCGCTCTCGTGAGGCCTTGTGACGTAGAAGTTTTGACTTTTCTCTCGTCAAATTTCACTAAAAAAATTTTAGGATCACGCGGGTATCTTAGAATCGTTCCGATGGTTTTGTGACGAGAACAATGTTCTTGGTGCCTCCTGACATTTAGGGGTTGTGGCAGTGTCCCGGGGAGTTGAGCTCCGAGGTGTTGTCGTCACAATTTTATCGTTGCAGTTCTGGAATACCTGAGTTTCGGCGACATCGAAATCTCTTTTATGCAGTTGTTGGTGAGATCACCTCGACGCCACCCAGTACTGGGGCGGGAGTTCGGGAGTATTGCCATAACTCGTATAACGGATGCTTTTCGAAGGTTGAGGTACACGATTTTCGAAGGTTTCTTGGTTATGTGTTGACGGATGGATACAGCTGGATCTAGGGATTGCTAGTTTGGGTGATATATTTTGTGTCCCCTGTATCCCCAACACCAGATTGCATAACCAGAAAGTTTCGGGAGTTTATAAGTGGGAATTCAAGTAGCTCCTAGGATATCTTTCCGACAGACACATGATATGAGATTGGGGTTCGACGTCTAGTGGTCCGCCTTTCCACGGTTGGCTTTACAGTGGTCTCGTAGTGTCTTAAAGAGTCCTTGGCTATGCCGACTCGGGGACGCTTCGTATGTCATGTGCACTGCCTTGTACATGATGGTGCTGTACGATCGAGCCCGTTTGGGCCCCACCACGAAAACTTCGGACGAAATCTCTATCATATGTTTGTTCCGGCTTATTCTGCAAGCCAATACTTTGTTTTGTTTTGAATTGTGGTATTCGAGTCGCTTCGAAGTCAAATGTTGATTCCATACCTTTTTCTAAGTGGCTTCTCAACTTAATTGTTGAGGATATAGACCTTAGAGTCACCCGCCAGAAGGTGCCGGGTTACTCATAATGGTCATCGCCAGAAGCCCGGCGCCAAGCTTGAAGACGGTGGGCCAAAGATGGGCTTAAGACCCGGATATGGCTTAAGGCCCGTAGTTACAATCATTATTATGGTAGAACTTGTAGTGTAAGGCAAGAATAGTCGAGAGTCCAAGCCGGACACTCTTATGAGCCGGCGGGGACTCTGAGAGCCGCTGGGCGTCAACCTCCCTATATAAAGGGACGACCCGGCAGCGGTTTAGGGACAAGAAGGATCTCATCGAGAGCCAGGCAGAGCAGTTTAGCTCCCTGGTCATCGAAACCCTAATCAATACCACCTCAAACTGGGGCCAGCGCACGGTGGATTTGAGTTCTTGAAGGGCAGCTTCGAAGGGCTCAAGGGATACGCCGTGGGCCGGATGACCAAGAGTCGTCGCGGCAAGCTCTACATCGACGATGCAAACTGGGGCCCCGACGCCGGCTCAATTGAGTACGGGTACCGGGCCCCCTTCGGCGGAATTCATGTTTTCATTGGCAAGATTGGTGAGCCGGGCCCTGAGCCGGATCTCTGCGCCGATCTCATCGAGACGGCTCAGCGTGCACGACCCGCCCGGGCCCGGCCTGCCTTAAGGCATGCTTTTGTGGGATGTATCCATGAAGGGCTCTCTGATCGATCTGGATCTGGTGATGAGACGGCCGCCGGCTTTGATGGCGAGTCGTCCACCGATGAGTCAAACTCGTTGTATCAACTTCAAGATGGCAGGCTCATGGGTTGTTCCGATGGTGACAGTATTCCGGACCCGTTTGAGCCGCCAAGCCGGGTTGGAATCTTCATGGCCGGTGCGCAGCCTGTTCAGAACCCTGCTGCTGGAGCGGGAAACCCGGTGCCCTCGCCGGCTCAGGTGCTGATGGATCTCACGGACAAGATGACGGCCCTGTCAACCGCCACGGTTGACCCGGCGGATCAAGCTCAACATGATGCGGAGGTGGCACAGTTAAAGTTGGATCTAGTGAAAGCTAAGGAGGATCTAGCAGCAGAAGGGATCAGGATGGCTGCGGAGAGGGCGGCTCTCGATGCCAAAAACCAGTTGATTCAAGCGCAGTCCTTCTGGCTCACGATGGATCAAAACGCATCCAATGAGGTACTGAGAAGGAGGCATCAAAAGGCCCAATCTCGACTCCCTCCGGTTTACGATCCACGAAACCTCTTCAACACGCCGGGTGCAGGGTCTAGTAACCCGCCAGGGGTCATAGTGCCCGGGTCCGGGACCCCTATTCAGCCACAAGTGATGGGGCCTCCCCAAGTGCACCCTGCCCCGCCTCAGTACGTGCCAATACCACCGGGTCATTATGCTAACCCGCTGGAGAACATGGTCGCCGCGGCAGCACGGCTGGCGGCTCTCCCAATTGACGGCGACCCTCCGACGGCTATTGAAACCCGCCGGGTCAGGGAACTCCTTCAGACAGCACTGGCGCAGCAAGAAGCGTACTCCTACAGCCGGGACAGGATCCACTCGACCCCTCGTCCAGGCCGGAGCCCGTGTTACAACAGACACATGGTTTCAGCGACAGGCTCAAGTAACGTCCGACGCCATGACCCGCCCCCTGGCCATGGCCCGGCTCATAACGGAGCCTTTCACGCAGCAGACCAAGATAGAGCGCGGCAAGAGGCGGAGTAGGTGCCTCAGTTGACGGCGTGCCAGACTCCCCCGGCTTATCCGACGACTTCCGTCGACGTGGGTATCCCTACCAGGACTGGGGGTGTCCCTTGCTTAGTGCCAGCTATCCGCAATGAACGTCTACCCAAGGACTTCAAAGGCCCTAGGAAGGTGCCCAATTACACGGCTGACTTACAACCCGCAGCCTGGATCGAGAGTTACGAGATGGTCATGGAACTGCTGGAGGTCAGTAAGCGGCAATGGCCAAGTACTTCACCATGATGTCGGATGGGACTGCCCGCACTTGGTTGAAAGGGCTACCACCTAATTCCATCGGGTCTTGGGCTGAGCTGAAAGCCCGGTTCATCCAAAACTTCAAGGATACCTGTAGGCAGTCTATGTCAATTGTGGATTTGACTAACTGTAAGCAGCAGGAGGGTGAATCCACGACGCATTGGGTTCGCCGGGTCAAAGAGATCATACATTCATCAGATAAGATGGATGCCGGCTCTGCAGTCTTAATGTTGGAGCAGAATTGTCGTTTCGTGCCGCTGAAGATGAAACTCGGGCGGCTTAAGCGCGACTGCAATGATATGGGTACACTAATGGCGGCTCTTGTCAAGTACGCCGACTCTGATGGTACCAAGGACCCCCCTTCAGATGATGAAAGGGCGGGGAAGGGAAAGAAGAACGGCAATGGCAAGGGTCCTCAGCATAACCCGGGAAACCAAGGAGGAGGCAAGCGCAAGGCCGATGGCAGCCTAGAGTTTGTAGCCAACGCCAGCTCACAAGGTAATAACCAGCGGCGCAAGGGGAGGCCCCCTCCCCGAGCCAGCGGGTCAGGCCCGACGCTGGAGCAGCTGTTGAATGAGCCTTGTCCAAGGCATGGCTCTAGAGAGAAGCCAGCTACCCATCTATGGAAGGATTGTGCAATCATGAAGGCCTTTAAAAATTACAATGGCCCGGGCGGCGGCTCAGGCGCCGGCGGCTTTCATGGCCCGGGCGGCGGCTCAAATTCTAATCCTCAGAACGGTCAAGGGGGATTTAATCAACAGTCTGGCCAGGGTCATCAACAGCAGCAGGGGAGTTATCAGACCAATCCAAAGCAGCTTAGCGGTGGACAGTTTCATGTGTTTACCACCAGTCTGTGTAAGAGAGATCAGAAGCTTCATAAGAGGGCTGTGAATGCTGTTGAGCCGGCGGTTCCACGCTACTTGCGGTGGTCTGAGCAGCCTATAGTGTGGAGTAGGGAGGATCACCCTCCCCGGGTGGATAACCCGGGCCACTTGGCCTTAGTGGTGGCTCCTCAGGTGGGAGGATATAAGTTCACTAAGGTGCTCATTGATGGAGGCAGCAGCATCAACATCCTCTATTATGAGACGTTCTGTCGTATGGGGTTGATTGATAAGAACCTCAGCCAGTCCAACACTATTTTCCACGGTGTGGTACCTGGTAAGTTGTCTTATCCAGTCGGCAAGATCGAGTTGGAAGTGGCCTTTGGAGATGAGAACAACTACAGGGTGGAGAAATTGACCTTTGAGGTGGTTAAGATAAGAAGTCCGTACCATGCCATATTTGGGCGGCCGGCTTACGCCAAATTCATGGCACGGCCGTGTTATGTGTACTTACAGCTCAAGATGCCGGGTCACAATGGGACCATTACGGTTCACGGCAGCCGGAAAGTGGCTCTGGAGTGTGAGGAAGGCGATGCAGCTTATGCAGAATCTGTTTGTGCAACAGAGGAGTTGAAGTTTTACAAAGACAATGTTGACCCAACAGATATGACCTCTCTGAAAAAGCCGACTACGGAAAATGAGACGGCGATGAAATTTAAGTCGGCTGATGAAACTAAGCTTGTTGATTTTGTTCCAGGAGATTCATCTTAGCAGTTTAGCATCAGTGCCAATCTGGATCCAAAATAGGAAAGCGCGCTCATCGAGTTCATCCGTGAGAATAGGGACATTTTTGCATGGAAGCCGTCTGACATGCCAGGTGTACCTAGAGAACTTGCTGAGCACACCCTCAATGTTGATTCAAAATTTAAGCCGGTCAGGCAATTCCTTCGGCGGTTTAATGAAGAGAGGAGGAAAGCTATTGGCGAAGAGGTGGCCCGGCTCTTGGCGGCTGGGTTTATTGTTGAAGTCTTTCACCCAGAGTGGTTAGCTAACCCGGTGCTCGTACTCAAGAAGAACGGCACTTGGCGGATGTGTGTGGACTACACGGACTTAAACAAGGCGTGTCCGGCTGATCCTTTTGCCCTTCCCCGTATTGATAATATTATTGATGCTACGGCAGGTTGTGCGCGTTTAAGTTTCTTGGATGCCTATTCCGGGTATCATCAGATTAAAATGGCAGTTAAGGACCAGGAGAAGACGGCGTTCATCACTCCCTTTGGAGCCTTCTGCTATGTGTCTATGCCCTTTGGACTCAAGTGTGCACAGGCGACTTATCAGCGTTGTGAACTGTCTTCATAACCAGATTGGGCGCAATGTTCATGCTTATGTGGACGATATTGTGGTTAAGTCCATAAAGGAGGAAACCCTGATAGATGATTTAAGGGAAACCTTTGATAATCTCCGGGTTTACAAGATGATGCTTAACCTGGCCAAGTGTGTTTTTGGTGTTCCTGCAGGCAAACTCTTGGGTTTCTTGGTTTCTGACAGAGGCATTGAAGCTAACCCGGAGAAGATCAAGGCCATCACCTCCCTGGCTAAGCCGGCGTGTATAAATGACGTTCAACACTTGGCGGGTCGCATCGCTGCTTTAAGCCGGTTTATAAGCCGTTTGGGTGAGAAGGCCATGCCCTTATATCAGTTGATGAAGAAAACTGATAACTTTGTCTGGAATGATGCGGCTAATACCGCTTTTGAGGATTTGAAGAAACAGCTGGCAGAGCCCCCAGTCCTTGCCGCTCCGGTTGATAAGGAGCCCTTATTACTGTATGTGGCGGGAAACACACGAGCCGTCAGTGTGGCTGTGGTGGTGGAACGCAAGGAAGAGGGTAAGGAGCATCCGGTTCAACGGCCGGTTTACTATGGCAGCGAAGTACTTATCGAGTCCAAACAGCGGTATCCACATTGGCAGAAGCTTGTTTATGGTGTGTTCATGGCAAGCCGGAAACTTAAGCATTATTTCCAGGGTCATCCTATCACTGTGGTCAGTTCTGCCCCTCTTGGTGATATCATTCAAAACAGAGAGGCCACAGGGAGAGTGGCTAAGTGGGCTATAGAGCTCGGACCCCATGGTCTGAAATACGTGCCACGCACTGCTGTTAAATCTCAGGCCTTGGTGGATTTCATCAATGATTGGACAGAGTCACAAGTGCCCGAGCAAAATCCGGATAACACATATTGGACTATTCACTTCGATGGGTCCAGGCAGTTGGAGGGCTCGGGGGCTGGAGTCGTATTGGCTTCCCCTAAGGGTGATAAGTTCCATTATGTGCTACAATTGATGTTTCCTTGTACCAACAACGCAGCTGAGTACGAGGCCTTGCTCCACGGTCTTCGGATGGCTAAGGAGATGAGCTTGAGCCGAGTAAGGTGTTTCGGTGACTCAGACTTGGTGGCTCAACAAGTATCAGGAAAGTGGGATTCCAAGGACCCTCTCATGGCGGCTTATCGCCGCGAAGTTGATGCCATTGCTGGGCACTTTCAGGGTTACCAAGTAGAGCACATCGATCGCAGGAAGAACAAGGCGGCTGATGCTCTAAGCCGGCTGGGCTCTCAGCGAAAGCCGGTGCCGCCTAATACTTTCCTGAATGTTCTGTATAACCCTTCTGTTAAGCTGCCTACAGAGGAAGATTTGGCTGTCCCTGACCCGGAGGCACGACTGGTGGCGGCTCTCCACGTCATACCGGACTGGACGATGCCCTATCTGGCTTACATGACCCGGGGAGAGTTGCCTGAGGATGAAACTTTGGCCAGACAAATAACCCGACGGTCTAAGTCAATGATTGTTATCAATGGTGAGTTGCATCGCCGCAGTGTTACGGGAGCGTTCCAGCGTTGTGTGTCCCCTGAGGAAGGTCAAGAGATCTTGCGTGAGATTCATGAAGGGGATTGTGGCCATCACGCCGGTTCAAAATCTCTTGTGGCCAAGGCTTTTCGTCATGGTTTTTATTGGCTAACGGCTCATGCTGATGCGGAGGACTTAGTCAGTAAATGTGACGGTTGCCAAAGGTTCTCGCGACGGGCTCATGTGCCAGCTCAGGAGCTGAGGATGATCCCAATTACTTGGCCCTTTGCGGTCTGGGGGCTTGATATGGTTGGGCCTTTTAAAAGGTCCAAGGATAAGAAGACTCACCTCTTGGTGGCAGTTGACAAATTCACAAAGTGGGTGGAAGCTGAAATAGTTAGCAAGTGTGATGCAGCCACGGCGGTTCAATTTATGAAAAAGGTGATTTTTCGCTTTGGCTTTCTGCACAGCAATATAACTGACAATGGCACCAATCTATCCAAAGGCGCCATGGAAGAGTTTTGTCAACGAGAGCATATCCGACTTGATGTTTCCTCAGTGGCTCATCCTCAATCCAATGGTCAAGCTGAGAGAGCTAATCAGGAGATTCTGAAGGGCATCAAGCCCCGGCTTTTGGTCCCTTTGCAACGGACGCCGGGTTGTTGGGTGGAGGAGTTGCCCTCCGTGTTATGGAGCGTCAACACTACTCCTAACAGGTCTACAGGTTTCACGCCTTTCTTCATGGTTTATGGAGCAGAAGCAGTCCTCCCCAGTGACATCCGTCATGACTCACCTCGAGTGGCGGCTTATGTTGAGGCGGACAATGAACAGGCGCGCCAAGATGCTCTTGACTTGTTGGACGAACAGCGTGATGTGGCCGCAGCTCGCTCAGCGATTTACCAACAAGACCTGCGCCGTTATCATAGTCGCCGGGTTAAATCCCGGGTCTTCCAGGAAGGCGATCTGGTGCTCCGGCTCATCCAAGATCAAAAAGATGCGCACAAGCTATCCCCGCCTTGGGAAGGGCCCTTTGTGGTCAGCAAGAACTTGCACAACGGGTCATATTACCTCATTGACATTCGGGAGCACAAAGATTCACGAAAGTCGGAGGAAGAGACCCGTCGGCCGTGGAACATAGCTCAGCTTCAGCCTTACTACACTTGAGCCACCGGCTCTCATAATGTACATATTTCTCTACGCCATGTATATATTATGATAAGCAATAAAGCAGGACCTCTGTCCTTTTTTCTCCTCCAAATGTGCACGTGTTGTTTTCATTGCAAGATTAACATGATAGCTTGAAGGAGGATCCGGCTTATGATCGTATTCGAATCTAGCCATAGGCAATAAGGTCACTTCGGGGCTTCCTGTTCAAACATAGGTCGTATTCGAACCAAAGAGAACATAGCTGTCGATGCCCATTTCATTGGCAAAGTGCCGAGCTCATTGGGGAGTTTTCTTTGATCATATTTGAATCATAGTTTAACCTCTTTGGGAACCGACGTGGATCGTATTCGAATCAGCTTCATTAAACAATTCTAAGTCATTTGGGGGCTTCCTGTTCAAACATGGGTCGTATTCGAACCAAAGAGAACATAGCTGTCGGTACCCTCTTGATTGGCATCGCCACACCCACGGGGGGCTATATGATCGTATTCGAATCCTAGCATAACCCCTTTGGGCCGGGTCTCTGGTCGTATTCGAACTAGAAGCCCCTAAGTTTTCTGATTTATAGCGAGTTCTTCTGGCCATTTCAAGTGTGCACGGCCGGGTCTCACTTTGCCGGCTTAACCTTGATTTACAGTGTTAAGTTGCACACAATGGGTGTCATTAAGACAGGTAAACCGGAATTGAGGTACCAACCTTATTACCCGGGTTATCTAAACCGGAAGTATGCTTGCAGGCCGCTAAGTGTGTTCTTACGGCTGTATTAAGGATATACTTGAGGAACAGTCTTTTTTTATTCATATTCCGGGTTATATATCTAAAACCTATGATTCTCAGGGCGGTAAGCCGCCTCGAGGCTTGTGATTTGTCCTTCTATGCAGGATAGTTCAAAGCAACTATTTTGAACTTAAGGAAAACAAATGATTGATTATGACCCGGAGAAATATAAAGGAGACAACTTCAATAGACTTCAACATTCAAGGCGTGCATGATGGCACGGCAAAGATAAAGTGTTGGTCCTACTCTATTACAAGACTCATTGAGTCCAAAAGGGTGAGGCATTGTTTGATAAGCCGCCGGCAGAGTTACGATGCTTGCTGGGTTGACGTCTCCGGCTCATCCCTCTCTTCTCCTCCGGCTGTTCCCAAAGCCTGGAAAGTCGACGACTTCCAGTCGATGCCGCTCAGAGCTTCGAATTGAGCTTCCTCGTCAATTAACCCCGCCGGGTCAATCTCCGGGGCGAAGGTGTGCTGACGAGCCGGTGGAATTAAGCTGAGGGCTTCATAGCGCGGGGTCGGGATCCTCTGATTTTCCGCATTGTAACCCGGCTGGTACTTGGTCAGATCTGTGTCGTTTCCAATCAGAGTGGCCACCGGGCACACGACCTTCATGCAGGCGGCAAAGTCCCTTTGGTCGAAGGCTGTGCCGTCTTCCTTCAAACTTGGATAGCCGAGGGCGATGTCCGCCGGGTCTAACTCTGGAAGGAACGCCTTGGCCCGGCTCAGCGCGGCGATCGCTCCGGCTCTTGCAGAGGCCCGTCGCAGCTCTTGGATACGTTGAGGCAGAACGGCGAGCCGGCGAAGAACTTCCGCCAGGTGAGTCGGCACCTCGTTGGATAGGGCCACCACAGCTAAGGCACGCTGTGACCCGGTGTAGAGTTGCTCCACCAGGGTGTACACGGCCTTCAGCTTGGTTACCACACTCTGGTTGAGGTTGGCACTTCTGGGACCTGTTCAACAGAATCAGATAAGCCGCCGACAAGGATGAGTTATGAGATATAAAGATTCTAAACTTGATGAAAGCCGGTGAGATGACTTACCGAAGATTGCGGCAACCATTTGGGACACCTGGTGCTTTAGGCAGGAGAGTTCGGCGGTCTTCTCTGAGAGAGCCTTCTCCGCCTGTTCGGCCCGGTTCACCAGAGCAGCCTTCTCTTCGGCCCAGGCTCTCCGTTCAGCGTCGAAGTCCGTCTTCAGTTTTTCTTGTGCAGCAATACTGGACACAAATTTAGCATTTGCTTTCCGGGTCTCAGTTTCTTGCGTCTTCAGCCGGGTCTTGAGATCAGAGATGTCAGCTTCAAATTTCTAGCCCGCAGCCTGCATAATTTCCGGGTCATAAGATGAACAGTTACTATACAATCTTAAAAGTCCCAAGGACTTTCCAAGCAAAGGTACTTGGCACTTGGGGGCTAATGCATATTGAACGTTTCTATCTCCAAATTGCCGGTTCAATTGCGTAAGCCAGAAATTAAGTCTACAACATATTCAGTCATAAGTCGTCGACTTGGGGGCTAGCATGGTAAAGGTAACTATGCAGTAAGTAAGAAGACAGAAGAATAATACCTCAGACTTCTGCTGAATCTGGTTCACCATGGCAATCTCAGCATCCCGGCTCTTGTGCACTTGGCTGACATAGCCAGAGACGAGCTCTCCAATGCTCAGGTTGGTGTAGTCGGTGAGGTCCAGATTAACTCGGCGGGGCTGAAGCAACTCCCCCTTGGTAGAACACTTGGCTAGTGCAGTAGGTCTCCCCGGCTCAACAAATTCCGTCCGGGTGATCACCACGTCCGGGTCATCTGCTGGTTGAGCCGAGCTGGAGGCCTCCGGGTTAACAGAAGCTTCTGCTATTGGCTTGTCGGTTGGGGCTGTGGCTTCTGGAGCAGAGGCAGCTGGCGGCTCTTGAGCGGCTACCTCTGGTTCAGGCAAGTCCGGCTCTTCGACCGGCTTGTTCTTCTTCGCCTTCTTGGTAAGTTTTGCCTGGGCACTGAAAAGACAAAAAAGATTAAGCACAAAAGTGTAATTAAAGACAAGTATAACATGAGATAGTCATTATTACCCGGGCACGGTCTTGAAAGCCGGCAAGTTCGACTGCATAGAGTCGCCAGAAGAAGGGGACGTTTCCTGATAAGTTGAGTCAGAAGAATTGAGCGGTTGACGTATAACACCTGCCAAAGGATGAAAAGGGTACAACTTTGAGATCACCTCGGTCCGGCGTTTCCTTGATGCGTCAGGTAACCCGGAGGAGAGGTCGGTGTCTTTATTGGTCCGGGTGTGCCGCCGGCTTTCATGAACCTGTCGCTTCAAAATAAATTGAGGGTGTTGATAAGCTAAAGGATGTGAAAAGCTTACTTTCCGGGTTACCCTTCGGACTTTCAGCCTTGGCAAGGGCTCCGAGTCGGAGGAAAGTGACGTTACCTCTTCAACCACCGGGTTACTTGCGCCGGTGTCATCCTGTTGATGAATAGTATGGATAAGGTGGACAGAAATAAATAGCAGATATAGCAAGAGCTTACAGGTTCAGGGTTTACCTCTGACTCGGAGCTGTCGCTTAATTGCATCAGCTCTGAAGCAGTTGGCCTACTTCCCTTCTTACGGGGAGCGGCTTTCTTGGCGGCTTTCTTCGCCTTTCTGGCCTTCTTGGCCGCCTCATGGTCATATTTGACCTGCCAGAACTTGTCATCAGCCTGAAAAATACAATGATGATTTCTTAAAACGATTCAGATGAAAGTTATATGCAGAAGAAGATAAGATGCTCAGATCAGCGGCTTACCGCTGGGGCTGGGTTGGTCTTGCAGAAGGGGGCTAATCCGGTCCTCCCGCAGTCTGCCAGGCTCTCGTTCAAGAGAGCCTTGGTCATATCCTCTGCAACATCTTCAGGAAGATCGTTGCGGCTATGTCTCTGGGGGTCATCCTTTCGGCCCGTGTACTCGCACATTAAGCCGGGGCGGCGGCTCAATGGGATCACCCGCCAGGAGATCCAGACCCGGACCAGATCGATTCCGTTGAGACCGTTGCCCAGGAGAGCCTTGATCTTGTTGATGGTAGGGAGCAGAGGTTAGCGTTCCGCCTGGGTTAACTTGTCAGACAGCGGGTGAGTCGGCTCCAGAAGCGAGGGGCGAAAGCCGGGCAACGGACTCTCATCAGCCGGCGACGTGTCTTGGCAATAGAACCACGTCTGATTCCAGTCTTTGGGGTGGCTTGGCGGCTCTGCGTAAGGGAAAAGGCAGTCCCTCCGCCGCTGAATGGAGATGCCACCAAGCTCCAAACTTGGCCCATTGGCGCACCCATTCTGACGGTTCAGGTAGAAGAGCTCTCTGAAGAGCAGCAGACTGGGCTCTTCTCCATGGTAGACCTCGCAGAACACTTGGAAGTTGCAGATATTGGACACTAAGTTGGGTCCTATGAAGAACTTTGAGCCGGGCGGTGCGAAGCCCCGGCTCATATGATCCGCAAAAATCACTACCTCCCCGTCCTTTGGTTGTGGTCTCTCTTCTGATGGGTCAGGGGCATGGTAGGACATGACATCCTTCTTAGGCAGGTAGCCTGACTTGACAAAATCTGCTAATGTCTCGTTGGTGACATTGGACCTCATCCAATTGCAAGTGATGGAGGCTTTAGGAGCTTTGGGAGGCATGGTGAAAGTCGGCAGCCTATGATAAAAGGAAATGGCCGGTTTAATTATAAGCCGGAGGAAATTTACAGTTCAATGTTAAAGTGGCGGCTTATGAAGGGGACTAATGACATATATCTAAGTGCACCGGGCTATTTAAGCCGCCTGAAGTATTGAGAGTAATTCGATTGTCTACGGCCCTATTACAGATGAGCCGGAAAATTCTATGGCGCATGATCTCCTTTGAGTCGGAAGATTCTACGGCGCGTGGTTTCTTTAAACCGGAAATGTAATCCGCCATGACTCAACGAGTGCAGTTTTTTTACTAAGTGTGGTGAAAACAAGTTTCACAAATTGCGGTAAATAATTTGGATCAAGTGGTCGACAGAAAAATAAAATTTCTAGACCTAAAAACAGACGCGAGGGAAGTTCTTGAGCTCGAATGAGGCCTTTATGCAGTAAAAAGAGGCCTACTTGCATTTGAAATGAGTACTAAACAGCCGCCGCACTGGTTCTAAACTATACTAAGATCAAAAAGAGGCAGTAAAAATCAAATCTACTGAGGGCCGCGATGAACTACGAAGAACAGAGGAAGAACTACGGAGCCCTAGTGCGGATCTGCCCTATGGAGTAGCGAGGACTCACCGGTGCTGAAGAGATGCGGAGGTTGCCGCCGTTTTTCTGGACCGAGTCAGGGTGATGTAGCGGCCAAGGTTGACGAAGACCGGGGGCGTGGCGGCGGCGGAGTTAGAGCTCGAGCGGAGGAACAGTGGCGCGAGGAGGAAGAAGAGTGGCTGAAGGCCTGTCGGGCCGGACTATTTATAAGGGCGAGCTCATAAGTGGGCGCGAGAAACGAGGAGACCACGGCGTGGTTATCTCCCCATGAAACGCCTCGATTTTTGGGATGGCAGTAAAGATAAGATCCGTTGCGGATCTGGTGGAGTAAAAAACGGGCTTAATGGAAGATGACGTCACGGCGGATTTCCCGGAGTCCAGAGGATGACGTCACGCCGGGTTATGGCCTTCACACAAATGGTAAGCCGGAGATTTTTTCTGTCGAAAGAATTGAAGATTGACATGAGCTGGCTCAAATCAATCTGGGGCCTAATGTTGAGGATATAGACCTTAGACTCACCCGCCAGGAGGGGCCGGGTTACTCATAATGGTCATCGCCAGAAGCCCGGCGCCAAGCTTGAAGACGGTGGGCCAAATATGGGCTTAAGACCCGGATATGGCTTAAGGCCCGTAGTTACAATCATTATTATGGTAGAACTTGTAGTGTAAGGCAAGAATAGTCGAGAGTCCAAGCCGGACACTCTTATGAGCCGGCGGGGACTCTGAGAGCCGTTGGGCATCAACCTCTCTATATAAAGGGATGACCTGGTAGCGGTTTAGGGACAAGAAGGATCTCATCGAGAGCCAAGCAGAGCAGTTTAGCTCCCTGGTCATCGAAACCCTAATCAATACCACCTCAAACTGGACGTAGGCTTTTACCTTCACCGTAAGGGGCCGAACCAGTATAAACCCTCGTGTTCCTTGTCCCACTTAACCCCTTCAAGCTTCCTAGTTGCGATGGCTCCACGACTAAGTCCTAGCTCGAGGACATCTGTCGTGACAATTCCACGACATTAATGGAACTGTGATGATTTACTATGGAATTCATTCGTTCATCCTCGTTCGAATGTTTATTGTGAAGACTATATGTTGCAATTTCTATCTGTTGATTCAACTTGTCTATTTGTCTATCAAGATGCTAACGGATGTCACCCTCTTCTGGATGGCTCCGCTAATGCGTCAGAATCCGGAACGCAATGAAGGGAGTCAGGCGAAACCTCCGCCACCACCTCCGCCTCCGGAGGCATGGCAAGCTATCATGGCAGCCACCAACGCCAATGCTCAGATGATTCTGCAACTTTTGCAAGAACGCACCCAAGGGCAAGGCAATCAAGGAAATCAAGGCCAAGGCAACAATCAGCCTCACTTCGCTACCCTCAACCAGTTTCTCGCAAATCAGCCCAAGTCTTTCAGCTACTGTGCCGAGGCCACAGATGCCGATGATTGGCTCGTGGACATCAACAAGCATTTTGAATGTAGCAATGTCAGGCCTGAGGACTATGTCAAGTTCGCTTCTTTTCAGCTCAAGGACCAAGCTGCTGATTGGTATCAACAATACAAAGATTCCAGAGGAGGTCGTGTGATCACTTGGACTGACTTCTGTCGGGACTTCAAAGCGCACCACATTCCACAAAGTGTTGTTGAGAGCAAGCGTGAGGAGTTCCGCAATCTCAAGCAAGGCAACATGTCTGTGTATCAATTCAACATCCAGTTTCAGAAACTTGCTCGCTTCGCTAAACAAGACGTTCCTGATGAAAAGAGCATGATCTATCACTTCAGAGGTGGCCTTAGAGAGGATCTGCAGTTAGCTCTCGTTCTTGTTGAGCCTACTCAGTTTGATCAATTCTATAATATGGCACTGAAGCAAGAGGCTGTTCAGCTCAAGTGTGAGGCTTCTAAGAAGAGAGTCAGGGACGCAGTTCAGTCTTCTTCTTCCTCACTTGTGGCAGCTAAGCAACAGAAGTTCTGGTTGCCTCCTCCTCCTCCGTTTCGTCAGCCTTACCAACAGAAGAACAAAGGTGGCCATGGATCTTCCCACTCATCCAACTCTGGCTATCAGAACAAGTCTCAGAATCAAGCTCCAAAGTCGAATGCTCCTTATCATCGTCCACTCTCAGAGGTGACTTGCAACAAGTGTCAGCAGAAAGGTCACTATGCTAACAAATGCTTCAACCAAAGGCGCCTTCCGCCTCCTCCTCCTGTGAGATCTTCCAGCAATGCAGTGGTCAAGCATAATCCAAGTCTGCAAGGTGAACATGATGAATGCAGCTCAAGCGGAGGAATCTACTGATGTGATAATGGGTAATCTCTCAGTTAATGATATTCCTGCAAAAGTTTTATTTGATACTGGTGCATCGCATTCTTTCATTTCAAGACCTTTTGTGGCTATGCATGATCTGGTTACTGAAGTATTGCCGAGTCCTTTGTCTATTGTTTCCCCGGCTCGACAAATGACTTCTCGAGTTTTCGTTCGGGATTCCATTATCAAGATGGGCGATTATAAATTTCTGGCCAAACCAATTGTTTTTGGTGACTCGGATATTGATCTAATTCTCGGGATGGACTGGCTTTCTAAGCACAAGGCTCAACTTGATTGTGCTGCCAGGGAAATTCAATTGACACACTCTTCTGAGGATGTGATTATCTATGCCGCTCGTGATGAAACCATTAGGTTGTTTTCTCTCAATGAGAAGGGCGAATTGAATGCCATCTCTCAAATTCCAGTCGTTTGTGAGTATCAAGATGTCTTTCCAGAAGAGCTTCCAGGTATGCCTCCTCACCGGCCAGTTGAGTTTGTTATCGATCTTGAGCCTGGCACTGAACCCGTTTGCAAGCGTCCTTACAAGCTAGGACCCAAGGAGCTGAAGGAATTGAAGAAACAGCTCGATGAACAAGAGCGTCTGGGTTTGATCAGACCAAGTTCATCTCCGTGGGGTTGTGGTGTTCTTTTTGTCCAGAAGAAGGATGGCACGGAACGACTTTGTGTCGACTACCGTCCATTGAACAAGAAGACAATCAAGAACAAGTATCCGCTTCCCAACATCAATGAGCTATTCGAGCAACTTAAAGGTGCTAAAGTATTCTCCAAGCTTGACCTTCGTATGGGTTATCATCAGATTCGCATTCGTGAAGAAGATATTCCCAAGACAGCATTCAGAACAAGCTTTGGTTCTTATGAATATACTGTCATGTCTTTCGGCCTTGTCAATGCTCCTCCAACATTCTCTCGGATGATGAATTTCATCTTCAACCCCTATACCAATGAATTCGTCCTGGTGTATCTCGATGATATCTTGGTCTTCTCCAAGAATAAGAAGGATCATGCCAAACATTTGCGATTGGTGCTCGACAAGCTCAGAGAGTATCAATTCTATGCGAAGTTTTCCAAATGTGAGTTTTGGCTTGATGAAGTTCTTTACCTTGGTCATATCATCTCTGCCAAGGGCATCGCTGTTAATCCCGAGAAGGTGTCTGCAATTGTGAATTGGGAACCTCCTCAGAATGTCAAGCAGCTTCGCAGTTTTCTTGGTCTTGCAAGCTATTGCCGAAGATTCGTTGAGAATTTCTCTAAGATTGCAAAGCCTCTTTCCAACCTCCTCCAGAAGCATGTGAAGTATGTCTGGTCTCCTGAGTGTGACGTTGCTTTCAACACTCTCAAAGAGAAACTCGTCACAGCTCCTGTCTTAACTCCTCCTGACGAATCCAAGCCATTTGAAGTTTTCTGTGATGCTTCTCTTCAAGGTCTCGGTGCTGTGTTAATGCAAGAGAAGAAAGTTGTGGCCTATACCTCTCGTCAGTTGAAGCCCAATGAAAAGAACTACCCCACTCACGATCTTGAGTTGGCGGCAGTTGTCCATGCATCTCTTGTTGGGAAGACAAGTGGACATATTCACCGATCACAAGAGTCTCAAGTACATCTTCACTCAGCCCAACCTCAACCTCAGGCAAACTCGATGGGTCAAGATGATTCAAGAGTACAATCCGAGTATTGAATATACTCCAGGCAAAGCCAATGTCATTGCAGATGCTTTGAGCAGGAAGGCTTATTGCAACAGCTTAATCCTCAAGCCATTCCAACCGGATCTTTGTGAAGCTTTCCGCAAGCTGAATCTCCAAGTTGTTCCTCTAGGCTTTCTTGCCAACCTCATAGTCTCTCCTACTTTGGAAGATCAAATTCGTGAGGCACAACTCCTGGATACCATGGTGAAGAAGGTGAAACGTGGTATTGACAAGGGTCTTTCCAAATACAAGTGCTATCGCATTGATGACAGAGACACTTTATTCTTCGAGGACCGGATTGTGGTTCCTAAAGGTGATCTAAGGAAAGTCATTATGAACGAGGCGCACAATTCTCTTCTTTCCATTCATCCTGGAAGTACGAAGATGTACCATGACCTCAAGCAGTCGTATTGGTGGACTCGAATGAAGCGAGAAATCGCTCAATTCGTGAATGAATGTGATGTCTGTCGAAGGGTGAAAGCAGAACACCAACGACCAGCTGGTCTCCTCCAACCTCTTGCTATCCCAGAATGGAAGTTTGATCATATCGAAATGGACTTCGTGACTGGATTTCCAAAGTCCAAGCGTGGAAATGATGCTATCTTCGTTGTCATCGACAAGCTTACTAAAGTGGCTCATTTCCTTCCAATCAAAGAATCCATCACAGCAGCTCAGTTGGCAGAGCTATACACCTCCAGGATTGTCTCCTTGCACGGCATTCCACAATTGATTTCTTCAGATCGTGGAAGCATCTTCACTTCTAAGTTCTGGGACTCCTTCCAGAAGGCCATGGGCACCAACATTCGCTTCAGCACAGCTTTCCATCCTCAAACTAGTGGCCAAGTCGAGCGAGTCAATCAAATCCTTGAAGATATGCTCAGGGCTTGTGTCATTTCCTTTGGCATGAAATGGGAAGATTGTCTTCCATATGCCGAATTCTCCTACAACAACAGCTTCCAAGCGAGTTCGGGCAAGGCCCCATTCGAGATTCTCTATGGCAGAAAGTGTCGTACTCCTCTCAATTGGTCAGAGACTGGTGAACGCCAACTTCTTGGCAATGACTTAATCACAGAGGCTGAAGAAATGTGTAAAGTCATCCGTGAAAATCTCAAAGCCGCGCAATCGCGCCAGAAGAGTTACTATGATAGTAAGCACCGTGATGTGGCTTTCGAGATCGGAGACCATGTCTACCTCCGCGTCTCTCCAATGAAAGGCACTCGTCGCTTCGGTATCAAAGGGAAGCTTGCCCCTAGATACGTGGGTCCTTTCAAGATCATTGGCAAAAGAGGCGACCTCGCCTATCAACTTGAGCTTCCCTCCAACTTCGCGAACGTGCACGATGTGTTCCACGTGTCACAGCTCCGCAAGTGCTTCAAGACTCCTGAGCGCACCATCAACTTCGAAGAGATTGACCTCCAAGAAGATCTGTCTTATCATGAGCATCCCGTTGCTATTCTTGAAGAAACTGAGCGCAAGACTCGCAACAAGTCAATCAAATTCCTGAAAGTGAAGTGGTCGCACCATTCCGACCGAGAAGCCACCTGGGAACGCGAGGACCACCTCCGTTCCGAATATCCGGAGTTCTTTCAGTCCTAGATCTCGGGACGAGATCCTCTCGTAGTGGTGGAGTGTTGTAACACCCCAGATGTAACTTTCCATATTTGTAACTCCAACTCTTGCCATTTTCGGCTATGTGTTATGATATTCCCTTTGTGGTCGGGTTGTGTTTTTCGTTTTGCATTTTGTTCATGTCATGCATTCCATATCATGTCATCATGTGCATCTCATTTACATACGTGTTCGTCTCATGCATCCGAGCATTTTCCCCGTTGTCCGTTTTGCAATCCGGCACCCCCACCTCCTCCGGCGCACCCCTCTTGTTTCTTTTCGTGAGTGGGTGTTAAACGTTCTCTTGAATGGACTGAGTCTTGCCAAGTGGCCTTGGTATACCACCGGTAGACCACCTGTCAAGTTTCGTGCCATTTGGAGGTCGTTTGATGCTCCAACGGTTAACCGGGTAACCGCAAAGTCCGTTTAAGTGTTGCAGCAAAACCCCCCTCCAAACAGCCCAAAAACCCCTCTAAGTCTCTTCCATGCTCTAGGTCGTTCGATCACGATCGTGTGGGTGAAAACCGTGCTCCATTTGGAGTCTCGTAGCTCCTTCTGCCTATATATACACCTTCCCCTCCGAAATATTCGCGGTGCAAAACCCTAGTCCCCTTCCCCTCTCCGCGGCCGGACGCGTCCGCCACCGCCGGACAAAACCCGCCGCCGCGCCCGGCCAATCGCAGCGTGCCACGTCACCCGACCCGTGCCCACTTCGCCGCCGACCGCGCGGGCCCGGGAGGCCCAGATCCGGCCCCCGCCGGCCCGTCTCCCTCCAGCGCCCCCGCGCTCGCGTCCCCGCGCGCCGCCGCCCGTCCTCTCGCCGGCGCAACCGCGTCCTCGCGCCACCGCCTCGCCGCCTCGTCGCCGGTGCCGCCCGGGCCGCCGTCCGCCGCCGCCCGCGGGCACCGCGCGCCGCCGCGCCTCGGCGCCTCCGGACGGCCCTCCTCGCCGTCCTCCTCTTCTTCCCGCCGGCCGCCGTCCCTCCCCGTCCTCGACTCTGGCCAGCAAGACCTCCGGCGAGCTCGGCCGAGCCAGATCCGATCGGGTCAACGCCAGTGGTTGACTCTCTCCCCTCTCTCAAATTCTCCAAGTCCCGAATGTTTTACAATAAATGCTCATCTTCATCGCATCATAACTCTCCGCATATAGCTCCGTTTCGTGCGTATAATATATAGAAATGTTCATCCCTAGATGCTTTTCATTTTGTTCCATTGTGCCATGTTGATTTGAGTCCATTTTGATGCCCAAATATCTGGTGCAAGAGTGCTAATTGCTGTTAACTGCTGTTACTTATCAGATCTTGGTGATTTGTTATTCTTGTTTCATTTAATCTGTGTATCTTATGAGTATGAGCTCTACATGTGTTTTGACGTATGCCATGCCATCTTTACAGAGGTGTATGCCATGTATTTTTGTGATCTCTGTGGTGAATAGCACAAGCATGCAAACTAGGCTTCGTGATGTTTCTGTTTTCAGGGACTTAGGATTTTGCCGTCTTTGTCTGCTGTTATTTTGTTGCTATGTATCCAGGTGGCTACAGAGAGATCTATGCTCCTTTTGGAGATGTGCAGTAAGGATGTTTTGTAGATATTGTTGTAGTTGATCCATTCATGCCCTTTTTTGCAATTATGGAGTGCCATAGCATGACTCAATCTTGCTCTACTTTTGCTATAAAATATTTCTGGCAGATTGTTAACATGATATTCAATTTTTCCAAGCTTGTTGTAGTTGTTCCTTTCATGCTATGTATTTGCTCTTGCCATGGATAGCTTCATAAACATGCCATCTTGCTTTAGGTATGCTTGTTTTGTCATGAATTTCTTTGTGGTGAGTGCATCAAGCTCACAAAGATGCCCTCATAATGTCTGTTTCTGTCATTCTCTGTTTTCTGCCAAGTCTGAAACCTATTAACGAAACTTGCTATGTTTACATGGTGACCATCATATCTTATGGTACTTTTTGGCTTATGGTCAGTAAGGGACTTTTGTCATATGCATTTAGTAGATTCATGCCATGCCTTGTTTTGCTATGTTAAGTTCCTATAACATGTTGAATTCGTGCTCTGAACATTGTTACCTGATACTGTTTCAGCCATGTCCAGTAATTTCACCAAGTCTGTGAACCTGTTATCTTTTGCACTTTTGCCATGCTTGTTTGAGCCTGTTGTATTGTTATCTAGCCGTAACTCAGTGTTCATCTTTTGCAAGCATCTCCTGTAGATTACTGTCATATGCTTTGTCGCTACGTTGGAGTGCTGTAGCATTGTTACTTGTTGCATTCTAAGTGCTATCATGCTGTTAATCACAGATTCGTGTCATTCTTGTTTTGCTTGCCATTTGCAAACCGTGCATCCGTTCCCGGTGATCTTTATATCGATTTCGACCGAAATCATCTCATCTTTCCAGTGGCATACTTGGTTTGCCAAGTTACTGCCTTTTTCATCATTTTTCTTCCGGAGCACGCATACGCATCGCATACCACATCTCGCATATCATACATGTTTTGCATCATGTTGCTTGTGCTTTTCCCGTGATTGATTGTGGTTCCGTTGCTTGTGTTCTTGTTTGGGTAGTTCCGGGAGACGAGTTTGTGAACGAGGAACTTGTTGAGTACGCTTACGAGGATCAAGCTTTCGACAACTCTGAGAACCTTGCAGGCAAGATGACCATACCCTCGAAATCACTTCTATCTTTGCTTTGCTAGTTGTTCGTTCTATTGCCATGCTGCGCTACCTACCACTTGCTATATCATGCCTCCCATATTGCCATGTCAAGCCTCTAACCATCCTTTCCTAGCAAACCGTTGTTTGGCTAAGTTACCGCTTTTGCTCAGCCCTTCTTATAGCGTTGCTAGTTGCAGGTGAAGTTGAAGTTGGTTCCATGTCGGAACATGGATATTTTGGATTATCACAATATCTCTTATTTAATTAATGCATCTATATATTTGGTAAAGGGTGGAAGGCTCGGCCTTATGCCTGGTGTTTTGTTCCATTCTTGCCGCCCTAGTTTCCGTCATACCGGTATTATGTTCCTTGAGTTTGCGTTCCTTACGCGGTTGGGTGATTTATGGGACCCCCTTGACAGTTCGCCTTGAATAAAACTCCTCCAGCAAGGCCCAACCATGGTTTTACCATTTTCCACCTAAGCCTTCTCCCTTGGGTTTTCGCGAGCCCGAGGGTCATCCTTATTTAAACCTTCGGGCAAGTGTTCCTCTGAGTGCTGGTCCAAACTAGAGCCCTTTGCGGCGCCACCTCGGGGAAACTTGAGGCCTGGTTTTAGTTGTACGGAATGCTCATCCGGTGTGCCCTGAGAACGAGATATGTGCAGCTCCTATCGGGATTTGTCGGCACATTCGGGTGGCTTTGCTGGTCTTGTTTTACCATTGTCGAAATGTCTTGTAGACCGGGATTCCGAGACTGATCGGGTCTTCCTGGGAGAAGGTTTATCCTTCGTTGACCGTGAGAGCTTATAATGGGCTAAGTTGGGACACCCCTGCAGGGTATTATCTTTCGAAAGCCGTGCCCACGGTTATGAGGCAGATGGGAATTTGTTAATGTCTGGTTGTAGAGAACTTGTCACTTGACTTAATTAAAATACATCAACCGTGTGTGTAGCCGTGATGGTCTCTTCTCGGCGGAGTCCGGGAAGTGAACACGGTTTGAGTTATGCATGAACGTAAGTAGTTTCAGGATCACTTCTTGATCATTTCTAGCTTCTCGACCGTTGCGTTGCTTCTCTTCTCGCTCTCATTTGCGTATGTTAGCCACCATATATGCTTAGTGCCTGCTGCAGCTCCACCTCATTACACCATCCTTTCCTATAAGCTTAAATAGTCTTGATCTCGCGGGTGTGAGATTGCTGAGTCCTCGTGGCTCACAGATTCTACCAAAACAGTTGTAGGTGCCGACGATGCCAGTGCAGATGACGCAACCGAGCTCAAGTGGGAGTTCGATGAGGAACGTGGTCGTTACTATGTGTCTTTTCCTGATGATTAGTAGTGGAGCCCAGTTGGGACAATCGGGGATCTAGCATTTGGGGTTATCTTATTTTCATTTGGATTTGACCGTAGTCGGTCTATGTGTGGATTTTGGATGATGTATGAATTAATTTATGTATTGTGTGAAGTGGCGATTGTAAGCCAACTCTCGTTATCCCATTCTTGTTCATTACATGGGATTGTGTGAAGATGACCCTTCTTGCGACAAAACCACAATGCGGTTATGCCTCTAAGTCGTGCCTCGACACGTGGGAGATATAGCCGCATCATGGGCGTTACACCCCGCTGACATGTCGGACCCACTAGCTATCTTCGCACGCAAGGAAGTGCCTCCTTATTATGCACAAAAAATGAATACTCCCCCTGCCAGCTGGAACCCAGCATAGTGGGAGGCTGACTTGTGGGCCTACCAAGTTGACGGGGACGGAGGGCTTTGTCAACTTAGTCAATATGAACGATTTTAGCTCCTGTTACCGTACGATGTTCATCCAACGGCCGTAGTACTTCTTCAACCTCTAGTCTTCTTGCTCCAGCCGCCCAAACCAGCGCCGGTCGTGCCGCGTGCTCCTGCCTCCCGTGGCTGGCTGTGATGCCGCGGAGGCCTCACCGCCCCCTACTACTCCCACCGTTGGCCAGGCTATCCCTCTACTCACCCACACCCCCTGTTATTCTGCGGCGACAGCAGCCTCACACCGCAGCCGAACCAGTGAACCCTCGTACTCCTCTTCGCGTGGGCATCCACTGCTGCGTCTTCCCCGGCTCCGAGTCGTCCCCTTCCTAGTCCTCGCGGTCGTCCACCACCGTGGTGCTCTCGGCGCGGCATGGTCAACGTGGTCAAGGAACGACTTCCATCGGACGTGGACTGTACGTGGAGAGGCTGACAGCTGGGTCCACGGCCGCAGTAAGGAACTGCCTCCTGTTGGGAATCGTAGCATAATGTAAAATTTTCCTACGCTCACCAAGATGCATCTATGGAGTATACTAGCAACGAAGGGAAGGGAGTGCATCTACATACCCTTGTAGATCGCGAGCGGAAGCGTTCCAATGAACGTGGATGACGGAGTCGTACTCGCCGTGATCCAAATCACCGATGACCGAGTGCCGAACGGACGGCACCTCCGCGTTCAACACACATACGGTGCAGCGACGTCTCCTCCTTCTTGATCCAGCAAGGGGGGAGGAGAGGTTGATGGAGATCAAACAGCACGACGGCGTGGTGGTGGATGTAGCGGGTCTCCGGCAGGGCTTCGCCGAGCTTCTGCGAGACGGAGAGGTGTAACAGGGGAGGAGGGAGGCGCCCAAGGCTGTAGTTTTGCTGCCCTCCCTCCCCCCCTTTATATAGGCCCCTGGGGGGGTGCCGGCCCAGGGAGATGGGATCTCCAAGGGGGGCGGCGGCCAAAGGGGGGAAGGGGTTGCCTTGTCCCCCAAGGCAAGGGGGAAGTCCCCCCACCCTAGGGTTCCCAACCCTAGGCGCATGGGGGGAGGCCCATGGGGGGGCGCCCAGCCCACTAGGGGCTGGTTCCCTTCCCACTTCAGCCCACGGGGCCCTCCGGGATAGGTGGCCCCACCCGGTGGACACCCGGGACCCTTCCGGTGGTCCCGGTACAATACCGGTAACCCCCGAAACTTTCCCGGTGGCCGAAACTGGACTTCCTATATATAATTCTTCACCTCCGGACCATTCCGGAACCTCTCATGACGTCCGGGATCTCATCCGGGACTCCGAACAACTTTCAGGTTTCCGCATACACATATCTCTACAACCCTAGCGTCACCGAACCTTAAGTGTGTAGACCCTACGGGTTCGGGAGACATGCAGACATGACCGAGACGCCTCTCCGGTCAATAACCAACAGCGGGATCTGGATACCCATGTTGGCTCCCACATGTTCCACGATGATCTCATCGGATGAACCACGGTGTCGAGGATTGAATCAATCCCGTATGCAATTCCCTTTGTCAATCGGTATGTTACTTGCCCGAGATTCGATCGTCGGTATCCCAATACCTTGTTCAATCTCGTTACCGGCAAGTCTCTTTACTCGTACCGCAATGCATGATCCCGTGACTAACGCCTTAGTCACATTGAGCTCATTATGATGATGCATTACCGAGTGGGCCCAGAGATACCTCTCCGTCACACGGAGTGACAAATCCCAGTCTCGATCCGTGCCAACCCAACAGACACTTTCGGAGATACCCGTAGTGCACCTTTATAGTCACCCAGTTACGTTGTGACGTTTGGCACACCCAAAGCACTCCTACGGTATCCGGGAGTTGCACGATCTCATGGTCTAAGGAAAAGATACTTGACATTGGAAAAGCTCTAGCAAACGAAACTACACGATCTTTTATGCTATGCTTAGGATTGGGTCTTGTCCATCACATCATTCTCCTAATGATGTGATCCCGTTATCAATGACATCCAATGTCCATAGTCAGGAAACCATGACTATCTGTTGATCAACGAGCTAGTCAACTAGAGGCTTACTAGGGACACGTTGTGGTCTATGTATTCACACATGTATTACGATTTCCGGACAATACAATTATAGCATGAATAATAGACAATTACCATGAACAAAGAAATATAATAATAACCATTTATTATTGCCTCTAGGGCATATTTCCAACAGTCTCCCACTTGCACTAGAGTCAATAATCTAGTTACATTGTGATGAATCGAACACCCATTGCGTCCTGGTGTTGATCATGTTTTGCTCTAGGGAGAGGTTTAGTCAACGGATCTGCTACATTCAGGTCCGTATGTACTTTACAAATATCTATGTCTCCATTTTGAACACTTTCACGAATGGAGTTGAAGCGACGCTTGATATGCCTGGTCTTCCTGTGAAACCTGGGCTCCTTCGCAAGGGCAATAGCTCCAGTGTTGTCACAGAAGAGAGTCATCGGGCCCGACGCATTGGGAATCACCCCTAGGTCGGTAATGAACTCCTTCATCCAGACTGCTTCCTGTGCTGCCTCCGAGGCTGCCATGTACTCCGCTTCACATGTAGATCCCGCCACGACGCTTTGCTTGCAACTGCACCAGCTTACTGCTCCTCCATTCAAAATATACACGTATCCGGTCTGTGACTTCGAGTCATCCAGATCTGTGTCGAAGCTAGCGTCGACGTAACCCTTACGACGAGCTCTTCGTCACCTCCATAAACGAGAAACATATCCTTAGTCCTCTTCAGGTACTTCAGGATATTCTTGACCGCTGTCCAGTGTTCCATGCCGGGATTACTTTGGTACCTTCCTACCAAACTTACGGCAAGGTTTACATCAGGTCTGGTACACAGCATGGCATACATAATAGACCCTATGGCCGAGGCATAGGGGATGACACTCATCTTTTCTATATCTTCTGCCGTGGTCGGGCATTGAGCCGTGCTCAATTGCACACCTTGCAATACAGGCAAGAACCCCTTCTTGGACTGATCCATACTTGAACTTCTTCAATATCTTGTCAAGGTATGTACTCTGTGAAAGACCAATGAGGCGTCTTGATCTATCTCTATAGATCTTGATGCCTAATATATAAGCAGCTTCTCCAAGGTCCTTCATTGAAAAACACTTATTCAAATAGGCCTTTATACTTTCCAAGAATTCTATATCATTTCCCATCAATAGTATGTCATCCACATATAATATGAGAAATGCTACAGAGCTCCCACTCACTTTCTTGTAAACACAGGCTTCTCCATAAGTCTGTGTAAACCCAAACGCTTTGATCATCTCATCAAAGCGAATGTTCCAACTCCGAGATGCTTGCACCAGCCCATAGATTGAGCGCTGGAGCTTGCATACTTTGTTAGCATTCTTAGGATCGACAAAACCTTCCGGCTGCATCATATACAACTCTTCCTTAAGGAAGCCATTAAGGAATGCCGTTTTGACGTCCATCTGCCATATCTCATAATCATAGTATGCGGCAATTGCTAACATGATTCGGACGGACTTCAGCTTCGCTACGGGTGAGAAAGTCTCATCGTAGTCAACCCCTTGAACTTGTCGATAACCCTTAGCGACAAGTCGAGCTTTGTAGATGGTCACATTACCATCCGCGTCCGTCTTCTTCTTAAAGATCCATTTGTTTTCTATGGCTCGCCGCTCATCGGGCAAGTCAGTCAAAGTCCATACTTTGTTTTCATACATGGATTCTATCTCGGATTTCATGGCTTCTAGCCATTTGTCGGAATCCGGGCCCGCCATCGCTTCTTCATAGTTCGAAGGTTCACCGTTGTCTAACAACATGATTTCCAGGACAGGGTTGCCGTACCACTCTGGTGCGGAACGTGTCCTTGTGGACCTACGAAGTTCAGTAGTAACTTGATCCGAAGCTTCATGATCATCATCATTAACTTCCTCCCCAGTCGGTGTAGGCACCACAGGAACATTTTCCCGCGCTGCGCTACTTTCCGGTTCGGAAGGGGTGACTATCACCTCATCAAGTTCCACTTTCCTCCCACTCAATTCTTTCGAGAGAAACTCCTTCTCCAGAAAGGACCCGTTCTTGGCAACGAAGATCTTGCCTTCGGATCTGAGGTAGAAGGTATACCCAATAGTTTCCTTAGGGTATCCTATGAAGACGCATTTTTCCGACTTGGGTTCGAGCTTTTCAGGTTGAAGTTTCTTGACATAAGCATCGCATCCCCAAACTTTTAGAAACGACAGCTTAGGTTTCTTCCCAAACCATAATTCATACGGTGTCGTCTCAACGGATTTCGACGGAGCCCTATTTAAAGTGAATGCGGCAGTCTCTAAAGCATAGCCCCAAAATGAGAGCGGTAAATCGGTAAGAGACATCATAGATCGCACCATATCCAATAGAGTGCGATTACGACGTTCGGACACACCGTTTCTCTGAGGTGTTCCAGGCGGCGTGAGTTGTGAAACTATTCCACATTTCCTTAAGTGTGCACCAAACTCGTGACTTAAATATTCTCCACCACGATCTGATCGTAAGAATTTTATTTTCCTGTCACGTTGATTCTCAACTTCACTCTGAAATTCCTTGAACTTTTCAAAGGTTTCAGACTTGTGTTTCATTAGGTAGACATACCCATATCTACTTAAATCATCAGTGAGAGTGAGAACATAACGATATCCTCCGCGAGCCTCAACACTCATTGGACCACACACATCGGTATGTATGATTTCCAATAAGTTGGTTGCTCGCTCCATTGTTCCGGAGAACGGAGTCTTGGTCATCTTACCCATGAGGCATGGTTCGCACGTGTCAAATGATTCGTAATCAAGAGACTCCAAAAGTCCATCTGCATGGAGCTTCTTCATGCGCTTGACACCAATGTGACCAAGGCGGCAGTGCCACAAGTATGTGGGACTATCGTTATCAACTTTACATCTTTTGGTATTCACACTATGAACATGTGTAACATCACGTTCGAGATTCATCAAAAATAAACCATTGACCAGCGGGGCATGACCATAAAACATATCTCTCAAATAAATAGAACAACCATTATTCTCGGATTTAAATGAGTAGCCATCTCGAATTAAACGAGATCCAGATACAATGTTCATGCTCAAAGCTGGCACTAAATAACAATTATTGAGGTTTAAAACTAATCCCGTGGGTAGATGCAGAGGTAGCGTGCCGACGGCGATCACATCGACCTTGGAACCATTCCCGACGCGCATCGTCACCTCGTCCTTCGCCAGTCTCCGTTTATTCCGTAGTTCCTGTTTTGAGTTACAAATATGAGCAACCGCACCGGTATCAAATACCCAGGAGCTACTACGAGTACTGGTAAGGTACACATCAATTACTTGTATATCACATATACCTTTGGTGTTGCCGGCCTTCTTCTTGTCCGCTAAGTATTTGGGGCAGTTCCGCTTCCAGTGACCACTTCCCTTGCAATAAAAGCACTCAGTCTCGGGCTTGGGTCCATTCTTTGACTTCTTCCCAGTAACTGGTTTACCGGGCGCGGCAACTCCCTTGCCGTCCTTCTTGAAGTTCTTCTTACCCTTGCCCTTCTTGAACTTAGTGGTTTTATTCACCATCAACACTTGATGTTCTTTTCTGATCTCCCCTTCCGCTGATTTCAGCATTGAATATACCTCAGGAATGGTCTTTTCCATCCCCTGCATATTGTAGTTCATCACAAAGCTCTTGTAGCTTGGTGGAAGCGACTGGAGGATTCTGTCAATGACCGCGTCATCCGGGAGATTAACTCCCAGCTGAGTCAAGCGGTTGTGCAACCCAGACATTCTGAGTATGTGCTCACTAACAGAACTATTCTCCTCCATTTTACAGCTGAAGAACTTGTCGGAGACATCATATCTCTCGACCCGGGCATGAGCTTGGAAAACCATTTTCAGCTCCTCGAACATCTCATATGCTCCATGTTTCTCAAAACGCTTTTGGAGACCCGGTTCTAAGCTGTAAAGCATGCCGCACTGAACGAGGGAGTAATCATCAGCACGCTGCTGCCAAGCGTTCATAACGTCTTGGTTCTCTGGGATTGGTGCATCACCTAGCGGTGCTTCTAAGACATAATCTTTCTTGGCTACTATGAGGATGATCCTCAGGTTCCGGACCCAGTCCGTATAGTTGCTGCCATCATCTTTCAGCTTGGTTTTCTCTAGGAACGCGTTGAAATTGAGGACAACGTTGGCCATTTGATCTACAAGACATAGTGTAAAGATTTTAGACTAAGTTCATGATAATTAAGTTCATATAATCAAATTATTTAATGAACTCCCACTCAGATAGACATCCCTCTAGTCATCTAAGTGAAACATGATCCGAGTTTAACTAGGCCGTGTCCGATCATCACGTGAGACGGACTAGTCAAGATCGGTGAACATCTCCATGTTGATCGTATCTTCTATACGACTCATGCTCGACCTTTCGGTCCTCCGTGTTCCGAGGCCATGTCTGTACATGCTAGGCTCGTCAAGTCAACCTAAGTGTATTGCGTGTGTTCCGAGGCCATGTCTGTACATGCTAGGCTCGTCAACACCCGTTGTATTCGAACGTTAGAATCTATCACACCCGATCATCACGTGGTGCTTCGAAACAACGAACCTTCGCAACGGTGCACAGTTAGGGTGAACACTTTCTTGAAATTATTATAAGGGATCATCTTACTTACTACCGTCGTTCTAAGCAAATAAGATGCAAAAACATGATAAACATCACATGCAATCAAATAGTGACATGATATGGCCAATATCATTATGCTCCTTTGATCTCCATCTTCGGGGCACCATGATCATCTTCGTCACCGGCATGACACCATGATCTCCATCATCATGATCTCCATCATTGTGTCTTCATGAAGTCGTCACGCCAACGATTACTTCTACTTCTATGGCTAACGCGTTTAGCAACAAAGTAAAGTAATTTACATGGCGTTATTCAATGACACGCAGGTCATGCAAAATAATAAAGACAACTCCTATGGCTCCTGCCGGTTGTCATACTCATCGACATGCAAGTCGTGATTCCTATTACAAGAATATGATCAATCTCATACATCACATATATCATTCATCACATCTTCTGGCCATATCACATCACATAGCACTTGCTGCAAAAACAAGTTAGACGTCCTCTAATTGTTGTTGCAAGTTTTTACGTGGTTTGTAGGTTTCTAGCAAGAACGTTTTCTTACCTACGTATGACCACAACGTGATTTGCCAATTTCTATTTACCCTTCATAAGGACCCTTTTCATCGAATCCGTTCCGACTAAAGTAGGAGAGACAGACACCCGCTAGCCACCTTATGCAACTAGTGCATGTCAGTCGGTGGAACCTGTCTCACGTAAGCGTACGTGTAAGGTCGGTCCGGGCCGCTTCATCCTACAATGCCGCCGAAACAAGAAACGACTAGTAGCGGCAAGAAGAATTGGCAAACTCAACGCCCACAACTTCTTTGTGTTCTACTCGTGCATAGTAACTACGCATAGACCTGGCTCATGATGCCACTGTTGGGAATCGTAGCATAATTTAAAATTTTCCTACTCTCACCAAGATGCATCTATGGAGTATACTAGCAACGAAGGGAAGGGAGTGCATCTACATACCCTTGTAGATCGCGAGCGGAAGCGTTCCATGAACGTGGATGACGGAGTCGTACTCGCCGTGATCCAAATCACCGATGACCGAGTGCCGAACGGACGGCACCTCCGTGTTCAACACACGTACGGTGCAGCGACATCTCCTCCTTCTTGATCCAGCAAGGGGGGAGGAGAGGTTGATGGAGATCCAACAGCACGACGGCGTGGTGGTGGATGTAGCGGGTCTCCGGCAGGGCTTCGCCGAGCTTCTGCGAGACGGAGAGGTGTAACAGGGGAGGAGGGAGGTGCCCAAGGCTGTAGTTTTGCTGCCCTCCCTCCCCCTTTATATAGGCCCCTGGGGGGCCGGCCCAGGGAGATGGGATCTCCAAGGGGGGGCGGCGGCCAAAGGGGGGAAGGGGTTGCCTTGCCCCCCAAGGCAAGGGGGAAGTCCCCCCACCCTGGGGTTCCCAACCCTAGGCGCATGGGGGGAGGCCCATGGGGGGCGCCCAGCCCACTAGGGGCTGGTTCCCTTCCCACTTCAGCCCACGGGGCCCTCCGGGATAGGTGGCCCCACCCGGTGGACCCCCGGGACCCTTCCGGTGGTCCCGGTACAATACCGGTAACCCCCGAAACTTTCCCGGTGGCCGAAACTGGACTTCCTATATATAATTCTTCACCTCCAGACCATTCCGGAACGTCTCTTGACGTCTGGGATCTCATCCGGGACTCCGAACAACTTTCGGGTTTCCGCATACACATATCTCTACAACCCTAGCGTCACTGAACCTTAAGTGTGTAGACCCTACGGGTTCGGGAGACATGCAGACATGACCGAGACGCCTATCCGGTAAATAACCAACAGTGGGATCTGGATACCCATGTTGGCTCCCACATGTTCCACGATGATCTCATCGGATGAACCACGGTGTCGAGGATTCAATCAATCCCGTATGCAATTCCCTTTGTGAATCGGTATGTTACTTGCCCGAGATTCGATCGTCGGTGCCCCAATACCTTGTTCAATCTCATTACCGGCAAGTCTCTTTACTCGTACCGCAATGCATGATCCCGTGACTAACGCCTTAGTCACATTGAGCTCATTATGATGATGCATTACCAAGTGGGCCCAGAGATACCTCTCCGTCACACGGAGTGACAAATCCCAGTCTCGATCCGTGCCAACCCAACAGACACTTTCGGAGATACCCGTAGTGCACCTTTATAGTCACCCAGTTACGTTGTGACGTTTGGCACACCCAAAGCACTCCTACGGTATCCGGGAGTTGCACGATCTCATGGTCTAAGGAAAAGATACTTGACATTGGAAAAGCTCTAGCAAACGAAACTACACGATCTTTTATGTTATGCTTAGGATTGGTCTTGTCCATCACATCATTCTCCTAATGATGTGATCCCGTTATCAATGACATCCAATGTCCATAGTCAGGAAACCATGACTATCTGTTGATCAACGAGCTAGTCAACTAGAGGCTTACTAGGGACACGTTGTGGTCTATGTATTCACACATGTATTACGATTTCCGGACAATACAATTATAGCATGAATAATAGACAATTACCATGAACAAAGAAATATAATAATAACCATTTATTATTGCCTCTAGGGCATATTTCCAACATTATTACGCGCAAAAAAATGATTCCTCCATGTGACAGCGGGGACCCACCGGACAGGCCACCGTATTTCGCGAAAAAAACGTTTCCCCCTGACTGCTGAGACCCACCAGCTACATCTTCGAATGCAAGGAAGTGCGTCTGGAAAAAAACGATTCGCCCCCCTGACTGCTAGGACCCACCAGCTACATCTTCGCACGCAAGGAAGTGCGTCCGGGAAAAAAAAAACGATTCGCCCCCCTGGCTGCTGGGACCCACCAGCTACATCTTCGCACGCAAGTGGAAGCGTTATGACAACGCGGTTGATGTAGTTGTACGTCTTCACGATCCGACCGATCCTAGTATCGAAAGTACGGCACCTCCGTGATCTGCACGCGTTCGGCTCGGTGACGTCCCACGAACTCTCGATCCAGCTGAGTGTCGAGGGAGAGCTTCGTCAGCACGACGGCGTGATGACGGTGATGATGAAGCTACCGGCGCAGGGCTTTGCCTAAGCACTGCAACGTTATGACCGAGGTGGATTATGGTGGAGGGGGGCACCGCACACGGCTAAGACAATGTCTGTTGTTGTGTTCTAGGGTGCCCCTTGCTCCCGTATATAAAGGAGCAAGGGGGAGGCCAGCCGGCCCTTGGGGCGCGCCAAGGAGGGGAGGAGTCCTCCTCCTATGTAACACCCCGAGAATCATGCTACAGTAACTCTCTGTGATTAAGCTAATCATGTTGCTAAACAGGGCTTGATCACATTTGAATCACATTCCTTTTCAAACTCCTAATTCAAACTTCAATTAAAATTTAAAAGTGGAAAATAAAAGTTTTCGAAAATTTAAACAAAAATGTTCGGGCCATGCCAGAAATTGCACTGATAATTATTGTGGAGAAAACACATTTTTATAAAATGCCTAAATACTTTTAAATGAAATAAAACATAAAAAGAAAACAAACAAATAAAAAGAAAACAGACTAGACAAAAAAATAGCAAAAGGAGCAGCCCCCCCCCCCACTGGACCCCTGGCCCAACTGGGCCGACCCCTGGCCCAACTGGGCCGACCCCCGGCCCAGCCGGCCTACCCACCTCTCCCCCTCGCCCCCTTCCCTGTTCCCCCGACCGGGGTCGGAACAGGGGCCGTCCCCGCCGCACCCCCTCGCCGGCGACGGGGAGGATAAGGACGCCAGCGCCCCCCCGCCTCCTCGGGCCCCTCTCCCACTCGCCCCCGCTCTCACTCTCGGCCTCTGCGCCTCCCCCGTCAGATCCACCTCCCTCTCCCCTTCGATCCCCACTGCCAGAGCGTGCTCGCCGCCGTTCTCCGTCGTCCCCACGGCCACCGTCATCGCCCTGCACCCCCGACATGCCGTAGGCGTCCGTCGTCGTCCGCCACTTCGACCGGTGCCCGCCGTTGGAGCCGGGAGGCACCACAGTGCCGGATCCAGCTCGTCCCCTTCCGCCTCGGCCGCCGGTGACCGCCGTCGTCTCCGGCCACCTCTGCGCTCCTAAGCTGTCGCAGGCTTTTCGTAGCCGCTCGGTGAGCTCCACCCCTTCCTCTCCCCGTCCTAGCTCCGTTTACGCGCCGCAGCAAGCTGTGCGCGACGCGACGCCATTGCCGCGCCCGGGCTCCGCTGTCGAGCTCGTAGCCATCACGGTAGGGCTCGTCCCAGTCCGTCGAGCTCACCCACACGTTCGTGGCTTCGAGTAGTCGCCGTAGGAGTAGCGCACCGCCCGTTTTAGCCTCCTTTTCATCACGCGCGAGTTCGCCGTGCTTTGGGTCTCCGCCGTCCCTGTCGCCGGCGGCGGCTCCGGCCATCGCAGCTTGCGTGGCCACCCGCGTTGGATGCGGCGTTGCTCACTCGTTCGAACGCAGCAACGCATGGGCCAAAAGGCCCCCTGTACGTGGATTCCGGCGAGGTCCCGAGCGCCTCCGCCGTATTTTCGGTCGCCGGTGTTCAGCCGCCGGCCACCACCAACGTGGCACACCTGGGGCCACCCCTGGGTCACTGCCAGCGGGCCCTGCGGGCCCCGTTGACTGGGTCAACCCAGTCAACGTGCTGACTGGGCAGGCCCAGCCACTGACATGCGGGCCCCGCCGCAGAAAATAAAAAAAAAGAACAAAAGAAAATGATTTTATAATTAAAACTAATTAATTAAATTAATCACTCACTGACAGGTGGGCCCAGTAGTTAATTAACTAAAAATTAATTAGTTTAATCTTCTGTTAACCCACTGTCTATGACAGGTGGGTCCCCCGTGTCAGTTTTGACCAGTCAACCCGGACTGTTGACCGCTGACGTCGCTCATACGTCATGCTGACGTCATACCCCTTTTTCTGTTAATTAAATAATTCCAGAAATTCAAATAAACTTTGAAAATTCATATCTTTTAAACCGTAACTCGGATGAAAATGTTTTCTATATGAAAGTTGCTCAGAACGACGAGACGAATCCGAATACGCAGTCCGTTCATCCACCACACCTCCCTAACCTATCGAACTAGCAACTTTCCCCCTCCGGTCCGTCTGTCCGAAACGCGAAACATCGGGAATACTTTCCCGGATGTCCCCCCCTTCACCGGTACCACCTACTGTCGCGTTAGGGCACACCTAGCACCGCTCATTGTCATATCACGCATCGTCATGCTTATGTTCGCATTGTATTTACTGTTTCTTCCCCCTCTTCTCTCCGATAGACTACGAGACCGACACTTCTGCTGCCCAGTTCGACTACGGAGTCAACGACCCCTCCTACTTGCCAGAGCAACCAGGCAAGCCCCCCCCCCCTTGATCACCAGATATCGCCTACTCTACTCTCTACTACTTGCATTAGAGTAGTGTAGCATGTTACTACTCTCGATAATCCTATTCTGTTGCATAGCCTGTCATTGTTGCTACAGTTGTTCCCTTACCTGCTATCCTACTGCTTAGTATAGGATGCTAGTTACCATCAATGGCCCTACATTCTTGTCCGTCTGCTGTGCTATACTATCGGGCCGTGATCACCTGGGCGGTGATCACGGGTTTATACTCATATATTATATACATGACACATGTGATGACTGAAGACGGGTCGGCTCGTAGGAGTACCCGCGAGTGGATCTTTGGGGCGGAGCGACAGGGCAGGTTGAGACCGCCTAGGTGAGAGGTGGGCCTGGCCCTGGTCGGCGTTCGCGGTTACTTAACACGCTTAACGAGATCTTGGTATTTGATCTGAGTCTGGCCATTTGGTCTATACGCACTAACCATCTACGTGGGAGTAGTTATGGGTATCCCGGCGTCGTGGTATCAGCCGAAGCCTTCTTGACGTCAGCGACTGAGTGGCGCGCGCCGTGTTGGACCGCTTTGACGTAACCGCCGTGATCGTGCGGGTTGCTAGGTCTGCTCGCGGCCGCGTTCGCAACGTGCAGGTGTGCATAGGGCGATGGGCCCAGACCCCTGCGCGCATAGGGTTAGACCGGCGTGCTGACCTCTCTGTTGTGCTTAGGTAGGGGCTGCGACGCGTTGATCTTACGAGGCCGGGCATGACCCAGAAAAGTGTGTCCGGCCAAATGGGATCGAGCGTGTTGGGTTATGTGGTGCACCCCTGCAGGGAAGTTTATCTATTCGAATAGCCGTGTCCCTCGGTAAAAGGACGACCCGGAGTTGTACCTTGACCTTATGACAACTAGAACTGGATACTGAATAAAATACACCCTTCCAAGTGCCAGATACAACCCGGTGATCGCTCTCTAACAGGGCGACGAGGAGGGGATCGCCGGGTAGGATTATGCTATGCGATGCTACTTGGAGGACTTCAATCTACTCTCTTCTACATGCTGCAAGATGGAGATGACCAGAAGCGTAGTCTTCGACAGGACTAGCTATCCCCCTTTATTCTGGCATTCTGCAGTTCAGTCCACTGATATGCCCCTTTACACATATACCCATGCATATGTAGTGTAGCTCCTTGCTTGCGAGTACTTTGGATGAGTACTCACGGTTGCTTTCTCCCTCTTTTCCCCCTTTCCTTCTATCTGGTTGTCGCAACCAGATGCTGGAGTCCAGGAGCCAGACGCCACCGTCGACGACGACACCTACGACACTGGAGGTGCCTACTACTACGTGCAGGCCGCTGACGACGACCAGGAGTAGTTAGGAGGATCCCAGGCAGGAGGCCTGCGCCTCGTTCGATCTGTATCCCAGTTTGTGCTAGCCTTCTTAAGGCAAACTTGTTTAACTTATGTCTGTACTCAGATATTGTTGCTTCCGCTGACTCGTCTGTGATCGAGCACTTGTATTCGAGCCCTCGAGGCCCCTGGCTTGTATTATGATGCTTGTATGACTTATTTATACTTTAGAGTTGTGTTGTGATCGTACACATTTGCGTGCATGATTAGCGTACGGTCAAATCGGGGGCGTCACAAGTTGGTATCAGAGCCGACTGCCTGTAGGAATCCCCCTATCCACACTCCTTGGCCGAAGTCGAGTCTAGACATTACAAAAATTTTACTAACATGGCTATGTGTCTTACGGGCCCACGTCACCATTGGGTGGTACTAGGATCTTTTACTCCTCGACCTTTACTCTGGGACTCTGAACTCTCTTCTACTCGGGTTAAACGAATTTACTAACTTTAACACTAGGATCCCGTGACCGCGTTCACCCCAAAGTTGGATAAGCCATAGTTGTTTCTTAGAATAGTATATTGAACAATTCACACACTGTCATTTGACTCCTTTGAAACGTCTTTGCTTTCAGATGGAACCCACGAGGCAGGTCGTGCGCCACACGACGGCCATTGGTGCCTCGGGATCACCTGCGGTGCTAGCTGAGATGATGACCTATCTGGGTTATCACTGGCACCCTGAGTACACCGTCTACGAGGAGTACCAGGACTTTAACCAGGAGCAGTACCGTGCCATCGTCCACCTCTACTCTCGGGAGTATGACTCCACTACTGTGCTGCACAGCGCACATGGTGTTGGTGTGACCATCGATATGGCTGTCCACGATGCTGCCTATGCTGCTCTGACACGTCTTCGTGGAGAGTATCGGGAGTTGGACACCTCCCCTTTCAGGCACATTGCTATCGCATCCGATGTTGGTGCGGAGGGATACTATACTGCTGCCTACTCCACTGTCACCCGAGAGCCCTTCTACCATCAGCACTTGGTTCTGCATGCTGATGGGCTGGATCGAGCTAACCGAGCTCTTCGCCACGAGATGTACACCACCCGTCAGCACCTTTACCGTGCTCTGACGCTGCTGCACCCCTTTGTCCGATCTGGACAGGTACCGCGTACTGCGATCTACCCAGCCAGGACCGTGATGCCCCACGGTGTCGGTTGGCCAGAGGTGGGAGGCTACTCTCCCGCACTTGGCCCTCTTCTGCCACCTGATCGTCGGGCTCTACACCTGAGTATCCGCGGCCCCCAGTCTGCTGACGTGGAGGGCTATCTGTTGCCTCACTACCAGCTGTCGGGCTACGATTACCTCCACAGTACCTCTTGGGACTGATGTAGGCTTGCTTGTAGTGTTAGAGGCATTCGCCGCGAGCCTGTGTGCCGCCTATGATGTTTTAGTCTATGTACTAAACTCTATGCATGACCCCTTTTGTAAGCTATGCCGACTACTATGTAGTAGCTATCTTGCTCCTTTCGTTATGCATGTTTCATCATGAATGATTCTGTCTTAGCACATATTCTCAATGCTGAACTACCCCTGTTATATATTAGCAGGATGGTTAGACCAGGTGGTCGTGGTCGTGGTGGCGATGCCCCACCACCACCTGAGTACATGGCTGGTATGATCCAACAGTTTGAACTGAACCGCCAGTTCATGGAAAATATGATGGCTCAGTTTCCTCGCCCCAATATGAACCAGCAGCCAGCTCAAGTGACTCTTCAAGATTTCATACGCCTCAACCCAACCATCTACCGCAGCTCAACTCAGCCTCTGGATGCTGATGACTGGCTCCGTGACATCACCTATGAGATGGAGTCTGCCGATGTAGCCCCTGCCAGCTATGTCACTTTTGCTTCCTTCTTCTTGAAGGGACCCGCAGCTCAATGGTGGGACAGCCACAGGCGTACTCTGCCAGCTGGAACAATCATCACATGGCCAGACTTCCAAGCTGCTTTCCGTGCCCGCTTCATTCCTCAAGGAGTCATGGACCGGAAGAAGCGTGAGTTCCGCAACCTCACCCAAGGCAACAAAACTGTTGAAGCTTATCAGCGGGAGTTTCTGGACTTATCCCGCTATGCTGAAGAGGACATTGCAACTGATGCACGAGACAGGAGAAGTTCCGTGATGGACTACAAGCTGACATCAAGCTCGCACTTCTAGTGCATGACTTTGCTGATTTCGCCACCTTGGTGAACAAGGCCATCAATGTCGAGACTGGTCTGCAGGAATACCAGAGCTCTCAGAGGCGCAACCGTGACACGGGCTCATCTTCAGGCTCGCCCTCACAGAAGCGTAAGATATGGATCCCGAACAGCATGTATCGCCCAAATGCACCTGCTCCAAGGAAATCTTATGCTGCGCCGCTTCTGCCTCCTCCACCTTCTAGGTAGTCAAAGCTACCAGCTCCCCCACCTGGGGCTCCTGTTCCCACTCCCGATAATGGTCTGTGCTTCAAGTGTGGTCAACCGGGTCACTTTGCCAGGAACTGCTATCAGAACCAGAATCAACTGGCCCTTCCAGCAGCTGGCCGTGGTAACAACCAGCCCCGTAACAACAATGCTAAGTCTTATGGTCGTGCTCAGGCCAACCACGTTGATCTCAGCGAAGCTCAAGACCAGCCTGCTACTGTGATGGGTACACTCCTCGTAAATTCAGTACCAGCATCCGTTTTATTTGATACAGGAGCATCCCATTCATTCATATCAGCAGAATTTGCATTCCTGCATGGCATTAATTACGAAGAGATAAACACTCCGCTAGTGGTACACACCCCTGCGGGCCAATGTCAAACCTCTATGGTTAGTCACGATGTTACTGTTGAAATTGAAGGACTGGAATTTCTTGTCTCTCCCATCGTACTGAAGTCCTGTAGCATTGATCTCATTCTGGGAATGAATTGGTTAAAAGCGCATACTGCTTCAATCGTGTGCACCACTAAGACCGTCCATCTGCTGCACCCTTCAGATGAGATAGTTACTTACCAAGCCCATCTGGTGCAAAATGCCGAGGCAAGGCTCTATGCATTGAATGCCTTGAACGCTGCACCACTCGAGGGCATTGAAAACATTCCCGTCGTGCGTGAATTCCTCGACGTCTTCCCTGAAGAACTTCCGGGGATTCCCCCTGCTAGAGCTGTCGAATTCATCATCGACTTGAAACCCGGCACCACTCCTATAGCCAAGCGACCCTACAAAATGCCGCCGCATGAACTCCTTGAGCTTAAGGAGGAAATCGACAAATCTCTTCGCCAAGGTTCATTCGCCCAAGTTGCTCTCCTTGGGGAGCACCTTCTCTCTTTGTCAAGAAGAAGGATGGGACTAACCGATTGGTTCAAGACTACCGTCCTATAAACCAAGCTACCATTCAGAATAAATACCCCCTTCCTCGGATCAATGATCTGTATGATCAACTGGCGGGTTCGTCAGTGTTCTCTAAGCTCGACTTGAGGTTGGGCTACCACCAGATCCGTGTTCGCGAAGAGGATATCCGAAAGACCGCCTTCGTGACTCGCTATGGTTCATACGAGTACACCGTCATGTCTTTCGGTTTAACCAATGCTCCAGCCACCTTCTCTCGTCTGATGAACTATATATTCATGGATTACCTCGACAAGTTCGTCGTGGTTTATCTGGATGATATCCTGGTATTCTCCAAGAACGAAGAAGAACATGCTGAACATCTTCGACTTGTGCTGGAAAAGCTACGAGAACATCAACTATATGCCAAGTTCTCCAAATGTGAATTCTGGCTACCGGAAGTAACCTATCTTGGGCATGTCATCTCTAAGGATGGTATTGCTGTCAACCCCGAGCGAGTTCAGGCTATTCTTGATTGGACTCCTCCCAAGAACGTTAAGCAAGTCAGAAGTTTTCTCGGTCTCGCCAGCTATTGCCGTCGATTCGTCGAGAACTTCTCTAAGATCGCCAGGCCTCTGACTAACCTATTGCATAAGGGTGTCAAGTTCCAATGGACAGACAAGTGTCAGGAAAGTTTCCAGGCACTCAAAGACAAGTTGACTTCTGCCCTAGTTCTAGCTCCACCTGATACTAAGAAGGACTTTGTCATTTACTGCGACGCTTCCCGTCAAGGATTAGGCTGTGTCCTAATGCAAGACCGCAAAGTGATTGCTTATGCCTCTCGACAATTGCGCCCTCACGAAGAGAACTACCCAGTTCACGACCTCGAACTTGCTGCTGTCATTCATGCGCTGAAGCAGTGGCGACATTACCTTCTCGGTAATCATTGCGAGATCTTCACCGACCACCAAAGTCTGAAGTATCTGTTTACTCAGCCAGACCTGAACCTCCGTCAGCAGAGATGGATGGAGCTTGTTGCAGACTTTGACTTGGGTATTTCCTATACGCCAGGCAAGGCTAATGTAATGGCTGATGCCTTGAGCCGCAAGTCTTACTGCAACCACCTTCAGGTTCACAAAGTTCAGCCCTCGCTTGTTGAAGAATTCAGGAAGCTGAACCTCCATATTGTTCCTCCGGGTGCACTCGCTCCCCCTCCTAAGGAGTTTGGCAAGGTGAACCTCCACGTTGTTACCCAGGGTTCCCTCAATACCCTAGTTGCTAAACCAGATCTCGAGGACAGCATCAAAAGGCTACAGAAGTATGACTCTGAAGCCCACAAGATTAAGCGCTACCTCGCAGAAGGAAAGCCCTCATTCTTCACCATTGCTGAAGATGGCACCCTATACTTCAAGGGCCGCCTAGTGGTGCCATGTGCAGAGAAAAACCTGGATATGACACAGGAAGTTATGAAAGAAGCTCATGATACGCCTCTTTGTATCCATCCTGGTAGCACAAAGATGTACCAAGACATCCGTCAGAGATTCTGGTGGTCTAATATGAAGCAAGACATTGCTCGTTATGTTGCTGAGTGTGACGTTTGCCGTCGTATCAAAGTAGAACATCAAAGGCCTGCTGGAACTCTGCAACCTATCTCTATTCCTGAATGGAAATGGGACCATGTTGAGATGGACTTCGTCACTGGATTTCCCAAATCACAGAAAGGTAATGATGCTATTCTTGTCGTCATTGACCGGCTTTCCAAAGTTGCACATTTCCTGGCGGTCAAAGAAACGATCACTGCTAGCCAGTTGGCAACGCTCTATATGTCCAGGATTGTTTCACTCCACGGTATTCCATTGGTTATCAGTTCAGACCGTGGTAGCTTATTCACTTCAAGATTCTGGGCAAGTTTCCAAGAAGCTATGGGAACTCGTCTGTCATTCAGTACTGCGTTTCATCCTCAATCGCAAGGACAAGTTGAACGCGTCAATCAAGTTCTCGAAGACATGCTTCGAGCTTGCGTTATTTCCTTCGGCAAGAAATGGGAGGAATCTCTCCCGTATGCTGAGTTCTCTTATAATAATAGCTATCAAGCTAGTCTGAAGATGGCCCCCTTCGAAGTGTTATATGGACGAAAGTGCCGAACCCCTCTGAACTGGTCAGAAACTGGGGAACGTCCACTCTTCGGTCCGGATATTATCCAAGATGCCGAAGAACAAGTCCGCATTATTCGTGAGAATCTCAAGACTGCTCAGTCACGTCAGAAGAGTCAGTATGACCGTCATCATAAAGACATGGTCTATCAACCTGGCGAAAAGGCTTATCTTCGAGTCACACCTATGAAGGGTGCTCACCGCTTCGGGATCAAGGGCAAACTAGCTCCTCGCTATATTGGCCCATTCCTTATTCTCGAAAGGCGTGGAAAAGTGGCATACCAACTGGAACTACCGCCGAACCTTTCTCAGGTTCACGATGTGTTCCATGTGTCACAGCTCCGCCGTTGCTTCAAGGACCCAATCCGAGCTGTGGATCATGAAGTGCTCGAATTGCAGCAAGATCTCTCCTATAAGGAGCATCCGGTCCGCATTCTCGACCAAGCTGAACGCCGCACACGTCAGAAGGCGATCAAGTTTCTCAAAGTCCAGTGGTCGCACCATTCTGAAGATGAGGCCACTTGGGAACGAGAGGATCGTCTGCGCGAAGAATACCCCGCACTGTTTCCTCCTACCTCCTAAATCTCGGGACGAGATTTCTTGTAGTGGAGGAGATTTGTAACACCCCGAGAATCATGCTACAGTAACTCTCTGTGATTAAGCTAATCATGTTGCTAAACAGGGCTTGATCACATTTGAATCACATTCCTTTTCAAACTCCTAATTCAAACTTCAATTAAAATTTAAAAGTGGAAAATAAAAAGTTTTCGAAAAATTTAAACAAAAATGTTCGGGCCATGCCAGAAATTGCACTGATAATTATTGTGGAGAAAACACATTTTTATAAAATGCCTAAATACTTTTAAATGAAATAAAACATAAAAAGAAAATAAACAAATAAAAAGAAAACAGACCAGACAAAAAAAATAGCAAAAGGAGCAGGCCCCCCCCACTGGACCCCTGGCCCAACTGGGCCGACCCCCGGCCAGCCGGCCTAGCCACCTCTCCCCCTCGCCCCCTTCCCTGTTCCCCCGACCAGGGTCGGAACAGGGGCCGTCCCCGCCGCACCCCCTCGCCGGCGACGGGGAGGATAAGGACGCCAGCGCCCCCCCGCCTCCTCGGGCCCCTCTCCCACTCGCCCCCGCTCTCACTCTCGGCCTCTGCGCCTCCCCCGTCAGATCCACCTCCCTCTCCCCTTCGATCCCCACTGCCAGAGCGTGCTCGCCGCCGTTCTCCGTCGTCCCCGCGGCCACCGTCATCGCCCTGCACCCCCGACATGCCGTAGGCGTCCGTCGTCGTCCGCCACTTCGACCGGTGCCCGCCGTTGGAGCCGGGAGGCACCACAGCGCCGGATCCAGCTCGTCCCCTTCCGCCTCGGCCGCCGGTGACCGCCGTCGTCTCCGGCCACCTCTGCGCTCCTAAGCTGTCGCAGGCTTTTCGTAGCCGCTCGGTGAGCTCCACCCCTTCCTCTCCCCGTCCTAGCTCCGTTTACGCGCTGCAGCAAGCTGTGCGCGACGCGACGCCATTGCCGCGCCCGGGCTCCGCTGTCGAGCTCGTAGCCATCACGGTAGGGCTCCTCCCGGTCCGTCGAGCTCACCAACACGTTCGTGGCTTCGAGTAGTCGCCGTAGGAGTAGCGCGCCGCCCGTTTTAGCCTCCTTTTCATCGCGCGCGAGTTCGCCGTGCTTCGGGTCTCCGCCGTCCCTGTCGCCGGCAGCGGCTCCGGCCATCGCAGCTTGCGTGGCCACCCGCGTTGGATGCGGCGTTGCTCACTCGTTCGAACGCAGCAACGCACGGGTCAAAAGGCCCCCTGTACGTGGATTCCGGTGAGGTCCCGAGCGCCTCCGCCGTATTTTCGGTCGCCGGTGTTCAGCCGCCGGCCACCACCGACGTGGCACACCTGGGGCCACCCCTGGGTCATTGCCAGCGGGCCCTGCGGGCCCCGTTGACTGGGTCAACCCAGTCAACGTGCTGATTGGGCAGGCCCAGCCACTGACATGCGGGCCCCGCCGCAGAAAAAAAAAGAACAAAAGAAAATGTTTTTATAATTAAAACTAATTAATTAAATTAATCACTCACTGACAGGTGGGCCCAGTAGTTAATTAACTAAAAACTAATTAGTTTAATCTTCTGTTAACCCACTGTCTATGACAGGTGGGTCCCCCGTGTCAGTTTTGACCAGTCAACCCGGACTATTGACCGCTGACGTCGCTCATACGTCATGCTGATGTCATACCCCTTTTTCTGTTAATTAAATAATTCCAGAAATTCAAATAAACTTTGAAAATTCATATCTTTTAAACCGTAACTCGGATGAAAATGTTTTCTATATGAAAGTTGCTCAGAACGGCGAGACGAATCCGAATACGCAGTCCGTTCATCCACCACACCTCCCTAACCTATCGAACTAGCAACTTTCCCCATCCGGTCCGTCTGTCCGAAACGCGAAACATCGGGAATACTTTCCCGGATGTTCCCCCTCTTCACCGGTACCACCTACTGTCGCGTTAGGGCACACCTAGCACCGCTCATTGTCATATCACGCATCGTCATGCTTATGTTCGCATTGTATTTACTGTTTCTTCCCTCTCTTCTCTCCGATAGACTACGAGACCGACACTTCTGCTGCCCAGTTCGACTACGGAGTCGACGACCCCTCCTACTTGCCAGAGCAACCAGGCAAGCCCCCCCCCCTTGATCACCAGATATCGCCTACTCTACTCTCTACTACTTGCATTAGAGTAGTGTAGCATGTTACTACTCTCGATTAATCCTATTCTGTTGCATAGCCTGTCATTGTTGCTACAGTTGTTTCCCTTACCTGCTATCCTACTGCTTAGTATAGGATGCTAGTTACCATCAGTGGCCCTACATTCTTGTCCGTCTGCTGTGCTATACTATCGGGCCGTGATCACCTGGGCGGTGATCACGGGTTTATAATCATATATTATATACATGACACATGTGATGACTGAAGACGGGTCGGCTCGTAGGAGTACCCGCGAGTGGATCTTTGGGGCGGAGCGACAGGGCAGGTTGAGACCACCTAGGTGAGACATGGGCCTGGCCCTGGTCGGCGTTCGCGGTTACTTAACACGCTTAACGAGATCTTGGTATTTGATCTGAGTCTGGCCATTTGGTCTATACGCACTAACCATCTACGTGGGAGTAGTTATGGGTATCCCGGCGTCGTGGTATCAGCCGAAGCCTTCTTGACGTCAGCGACTGAGTGGCGCGCGCCGTGTTGGACCGCTTTGACGTAACCGCCGTGATCGTGCGGGTTGCTAGGTCTGCTCGCGGCCGCGTTCGCAACGTGCAGGTGTGCATAGGGCGATGGGCCCAGACCCCTGCGCGCATAGGGTTAGACCGGCGTGCTGACCTCTCTGTTGTGCTTAGGTAGGGCTGCGACGCGTTGATCTTACGAGGCCGGGCATGACCCAGAAAAGTGTGTCCGGCCAAATGGGATCGAGCGTGTTGGGTTATGTGGTGCACCCCTGCAGGGAAGTTTATCTATTCGAATAGCCGTGTCCCTCGGTAAAAGGACGACCCGGAGTTGTACCTCGACCTTATGACAACTAGAACTGGATACTGAATAAAATACACCCTTCCAAGTGCCAGATACAACCCGGTGATCGCTCTCTAACAGGGCGACGAGGACCCAATCCGAGCTGTGGATCATGAAGTGCTCGAATTGCAGCAAGACCTCTCCTATAAGGAGCATCCGGTCCGCATTCTCGACCAAGCTGAACGCCGCACACGTCAGAAGGCGATCAAGTTTCTCAAAGTCCAGTGGTCGCACCATTCTGAAGATGAGGCCACTTGGGAACGAGAGGATCGTCTGCGCGAAGAATACCCCGCACTGTTTCCTCCTACCTCCTAAATCTCGGGACGAGATTTCTTGTAGTGGAGGAGATTTGTAACACCCCGAGAATCATGCTACAGTAACTCTCTGTGATTAAGCTAATCATGTTGCTAAACAGGGCTTGATCACATTTGAATCACATTCCTTTTCAAACTCCTAATTCAAACTTCAATTAAAATTTAAAAGTGGAAAATAAAAGTTTTCGAAAATTTAAACAAAAATGTTCGGGCCATGCCAGAAATTGCACTGATAATTATTGTGGAGAAAACACATTTTTATAAAATGCCTAAATACTTTTAAATGAAATAAAACATAAAAAGAAAATAAACAAATAAAAAGAAAACAGACCAGACAAAAAAAAAGCAAAAGGAGCAGGCCCCCCCCCCACTGGACCCCTGGCCCAACTGGGCCGACCCCCGGCCCAGCCGGCCTAGCCACCTCTCCCCCTCGCCCCCTTCCCTGTTCCCCTGACCGGGGTCGGAACAGGGGCCGTCCCCGCCGCACCCCCTCGCCGGCGACGGGGAGGATAAGGACGCCAGCGCCCCCCCGCCTCCTCGGGCCCCTCTCCCACTCGCCCCCGCTCTCACTCTTGGCCTCTGCGCCTCCCCCGTCAGATCCACCTCCCTCTCCCCTTCGATCCCCACTGCCAGAGCGTGCTCGCCGCCGTTCTCCGTCGTCCCCGCGGCCACCGTCATCGCCCTGCACCCCCGACATGCCGTAGGCGTCCGTCGTCGTCCGCCACTTCGACCGGTGCCTGCCGTTGGAGCCGGGAGGCACCACAGCGCCGGATCCAGCTCGTCCCCTTCCGCCTCGGCCGCCGGTGACCGCCGTCGTCTCCGGCCACCTCTGCGCTCCTAAGCTGTCGCAGGCTTTTCGTAGCCGCTCGGTGAGCTCCACCCCTTCCTCTCCCCGTCCTAGCTCCGTTTACGCGCCGCAGCAAGCTGTGCGCGACGCGACGCCATTGCCGCGCCCGGGCTCCGCTGTCGAGCTCGTAGCCATCACGGTAGGGCTCGTCCCGGTCCGTCGAGCTCACCAACACGTTCGTGGCTTCGAGTAGTCGCCGTAGGAGTAGCGCGCCGCCCGTTTTAGCCTCCTTTTCATCGCGCGCGAGTTCGCCGTGCTTCGGGTCTCCGCCGTCCCTGTCGCCGGCGGCGGCTCCGGCCATCGCAGCTTGCGTGGCCACCCGTGTTGGATGCGGCGTTGCTCACTCGTTCGAACGCAGCAACGCACGGGCCTAAAGGCCCCCTGTACGTGGATACCGGCGAGGTCCCGAGCGCCTCCGCCGTATTTTCGGTCGCCGGTGTTCAGCCGCCGGCCACCACCGACGTGGCACACCTGGGGCCACCCCTGGGTCATTGCCAGCGGGCCCTGCGGGCCCCGTTGACTGGGTCAACCCAGTCAACGTGCTGACTGGGCAGGCCCAGCCACTGACATGCGGGCCCCGCCGCAGAAAAAAAAAGAACAAAAGAAAATGTTTTTATAATTAAAACTAATTAATTAAATTAATCACTCACTGACAGGTGGGCCCAGTAGTTAATTAACTAAAAACTAATTAGTTTAATCTTCTGTTAACCCACTGTCTATGACAGGTGGGTCCCCCGTGTCAGTTTTGACCAGTCAACCCGGACTGTTGACCGCTGACGTCGCTCATACGTCATGCTGACGTCATACCCCTTTTTCTGTTAATTAAATAATTCCAGAAATTCAAATAAACTTTGAAAATTCATATCTTTTAAACCGTAACTCGGATGAAAATGTTTTCTATATGAAAGTTGCTTAGAACGACGAGTCGAATCCGAATACGCAGTCCGTTCATCCACCACACCTCCCTAACCTATCGAACTAGCAACTTTCCCCATCCGGTCCGTCTATCCGAAACGCGAAACATCGGGAATACTTTCCCGGATGTTCCCCCCCCCCTTCACCGGTACCACCTACTGTCGCGTTAGGGCACACCTAGCACCGCTCATTGTCATATCACGCATCGTCATGCTTATGTTCGCATTGTATTTACTTTTTCTTCCCCCTCTTCTCTCCGATAGACTACGAGACCGACACTTCTGCTGCCCAGTTCGACTACGGAGTCGACGACCCCTCCTACTTGCCAGAGCAACCAGGCAAGCCCCCCCTTGATCACCAGATATCCCTACTCTACTCTCTACTACTTGCATTAGAGTAGTGTAGCATGTTACTACTCTCGATTAATCCTATTCTGTTGCATAGCCTGTCATTGTTGCTACAGTTGTTTCCCTTACCTGCTATCCTACTGCTTAGTATAGGATGCTAGTTACCATCAGTGGCCCTACATTCTTGTCCGTCTGCTGTGCTATACTATCGGGCCGTGATCACCTGGGCGGTGATCACGGGTTTATACTCATATATTATATACATGACACATGTGATGACTGAAGACGGGTCGGCTCGTAGGAGTACCCGCGAGTGGATCTTTGGGGCGGAGCGACAGGGCAGGTTGAGACCGCCTAGGTGCGAGGTGGGCCTGGCCCTGGTCGGCGTTCGCGGTTACTTAACACGCTTAACGAGATCTTGGTATTTGATCTGAGTCTGGCCATTTGGTCTATACGCACTAACCATCTACGTGGGAGTAGTTATGGGTATCCCGGCGTCGTGGTATCAGCCGAAGCCTTCTTGACGTCAGCGACTGAGTGGCGCGCGCCGTGTTGGACCGCTTTGACGTAACCGCCATGATCGTGCGGGTTGCTAGGTCTGCTCGCGGCCGCGTTCGCAACGTGCAGGTGTGCATAGGGCGATGGGCCCAGACCCCTGCGCGCATAGGGTTAGACCGGCGTGCTGACCTCTCTGTTGTGCTTAGGTAGGGCTGCGACGCGTTGATCTTACGAGGCCGGGCATGACCCAGAAAAGTGTGTCCGGCCAAATGGGATCGAGCGTGTTGGGTTATGTGGTGCACCCCTGCAGGGAAGTTTATCTATTCGAATAGCCGTGTCCTCGGTAAAAGGACGACCCGGAGTTGTACCTCGACCTTATGACAACTAGAACTGGATACTGAATAAAATACACCCTTCCAAGTGCCAGATACAACCCGGTGATCGCTCTCTAACAGGGCGACGAGGAGGGGATCGCCGGGTAGGATTATGCTATGCGATGCTACTTGGAGGACTTCAATCTACTCTCTTCTACCTGCTGCAAGATGGAGATTACCAGAAGCGTAGTCTTCGACAGGACTAGCTATCCCCCTCTTATTCTGGCATTCTGCAGTTCAGTCCACTGATATGCTCCTTTACACATATACCCATGCATATGTAGTGTAGCTCCTTGCTTGCGAGTACTTTGGATGAGTACTCACGGTTGCCTTTCCCCCTCTTTTCCCCCTTTCCTTCCTATCTGGTTGTCGCAACCAGATGCTGGAGTCCAGGAGCCAGACGCCACCGTCGACGACGACACCTACGACACTGGAGGTGCCTACTACTACGTGCAGGCCGCTGACGACGACCAGGAGTAGTTAGGAGGATCCCAGGCAGGAGGCCTGCGCCTCGTTCGATCTGTATCCCAGTTTGTGCTAGCCTTCTTAAGGCAAACTTGTTTAACTTATGTCTGTACTCAGATATTGTTGCTTCCGCTGACTCGTCTGTGATCGAGCACTTGTATTCGAGCCCTCGAGGCCCCTGGCTTGTATTATGATGCTTGTATGACTTATTTATACTTTAGAGTTGTGTCGTGATATCTTCCCGTGAGTCCCTGATCTTGATCGTACACATTTGCGTGCATGATTAGCGTACGGTCAAATCGGGGGCGTCACATCCTAGTAGGAGTAGGACTCCCCCTTTCCTAGTCCAACTAGGAGGAGGAAGGGGGAAGGAAGGAGAGGGAGAGAGGGGGAAAGAGGGGGCGCCGCCCCCCTCCTTGTCCAATTCAGACTCCTCAAGGGGGGGGCCAGCCCTATGGCCCCCTCCTCTCTCTCTCACACACAAGGCCCATGTTGGCCCATTAGCCCCCCCGGGGTTCCGATAACTCCCCGGTACTCCGATAATTATCCGGTGACCCCCGGAACTCATTCGGTGTTCGAATATAGTCATCCAATATATCAATCTTTATGTCTCGACCATTTCGAGACTCCTCGTCATGTCCGTGCCGGGACTCCGAACTATCTTCGGTACATCAAAACACATAAACTCATAATACTGACCGTCACCGAACGTTAAGCGTGCGGACCCTACGGGTTCGAGAACTATGTAGACATGACCAAGACACGTCTCCAGTCAATAACTAATAGCGGAACCTGGATGTTTATATTGGCTCCCACATCTTCTACGAAGATCTTTATCAGTCAAACCGCATAACGATATACGTTGTTCCCTTTGTCATCGATATGTTACTTGCCCGAGATTCGATCTTCGGTATCTCAATACCTAGTTCAATCTCGTTACCGGCAAGTCTCTTTACTCGTTCCGTAATGCATCATCCTGCAACTAACTCATTAGTCACATTGCTTGCAAGGCTTATAGTGATGTGCATTACCGAGAGGGCCAGACATACCTCTCCGACAATCGGAGTGACAAATCCTAATCTCGATCTATGCCAACTCAACAAGTACCATCGGAGACACCTATAGAGCACCTTTATAATCTCCCAGTTACGTTGTGACGTTTGGTAGCACACTAAGTGTTCCGCCGGTATTCGGTAGTTGCATAACCTCATAGTCATAGGAACATGTATAAGTCATGAAGAAAGCAATAGCAATATACTAAACCATCAAGTGCTAAGCTAACTGAATGGGTCAAGTCAATCACATCATTCTCTAATGATGTGATCCCGTTAATCAAATGACAACTCATGTCTATGGTTAGGAAACTTAACCATCTTTGATTCAACGATCTAGTCAAGTAGGCATACTAGTGATACTCTGTTTGTCTATGTATTCACACATGTAGTAAGTTTCCGGTTAATACAATTCTAGCATGAACAAACATTTATCATGATATAAAAAAATAAATAATAACTTTATTATTGCCTCTAGGATATATTTCCTTCACGAATATCACTATGTAAATCTCTCTCTCTCTCTCTATCCATATACCAGGCTACATATTTGGGGTGTCCTGAGTCAGCCCTCATAGTTCAAAAGGTATTGTTAGGAGAGTCCGGAAAACATTCTATCCGGATGAAATATGGGAGCACCACATCATTTCATTTGTATGGAATTATAAACATGCAATGAAATATCATTTCCATGATTTATCTATTTTCTGCGCGCTATCATCTTATGCAAGTATGAGGTGATACGGGGTCTTACGTGCTCCCATGCTCCAGAGATTCTCGGCCGTTGAATCTTTGATCCAATGGACATCATCGGTCAGTGGTAAAGGTTGCACGCTTCTGCAGAAAACTCCCAAAGATTCCTGGAATTGCGCTTTGGTGTACATCTGCCCTCGGAGCATGGGAGCATGTGACTGCCCCTATCGGCAGATATTTTCCCAAACCCCTACTTTGTCGCGTGGGTAAACCGAGGCGATGCCTGGCGCGCTCAGCGGCAATCTCGCAGTGGACCGGAGGAAATGCGACGGATGCTGTGGGTCGCTGCGTGACTTGACGCGTCAGTAGCAGCATGGTCGAGCTCAGGGGCGTAGCCTTCGAAGCGAAGCTAGCTCCTGGCGCGCGGCAGGAATAAGCAGGGGAGCCTGGCTGCTTTTTTGGGAGGAGGCGGGGTTTGTCAGATGTTGTGCGCCGGCGAAGAAGAACACGACTAGGTCTAGACTGAGTCATATCGGCCCGGCCGGCCGGGGAAACCATTATTATTCTGGGTACATGTTAATGTTCCACTGCGGCCGTGCATGGCCTAGCGTTGCACGCTGCTGCTCGGTAAATATCCAGTAGGAAGTTTGAACGATTGGAAAAGGATGGTGTTTGTATCCATGAACCAACGGATTTGATGGAGTACGCGTCATGTTCATTGGTGACGGATGAGATGGCATCGCTGCAGAACTTCCCACTAGTATTTTGGTGAGTTAATTCACTCATTTGCAAAATAAATCATCGACATATCCCAAATTTCAAGTTTCAGCAATAATTAGACAAGCAAAATATGAGCCATGTAACATAAAACGAAATATATCAAGAATATTTTTCGAATGAAGAGTATCCCCATCCATCCTACAACAAACGCCATTTTGGAGTTAGGCACAAAACTTGGCAATTTTTTGGAAATGAAGGCATGCCCCGGCCTTTGCATCATGACGATGCATGCAGCCATTTTATTAAAAGTCCACGAAGCACCGAAACTGTCATAATAGTCTTACTCCTCGCAAGAGGAGCAAAGAAAAATAAAAAAAGAAAATTACAAGCTGACAAAATCAACCGATACGGTAATATGAAGGATAAGCTCCCTAGACTCCTATCCTGTTATGTGAGCGCCATCCGAACCCGTTAAATATAACCCGTGCTACCATCTCCCATTGGTTGCACCCAGTAACCAAAGGCTCCCTGAAGTCCATAGGAGTGAGTAAGGACCACGTACAGATCCAAGCTGTAGCTCTGAAGATGACCTGCAAGAAAGTTAAAGTGTGTTGTCTGTTAAAAATCATATCATTCCTGCAGTTCCATATAGCCCATAATAGCGCACATATTCCAATCCGAATACGAGCCACAGCAGTCTGTTCAACCCCAGCTAACCACGTCCCAAACAAAGACGCAATATCGACTGGAGGATTAATGTTGAAAACTATATGAATCGTTCTCCAAAGTAACTTGGCAAGTGGGCATTCAAGAAATAAGTGTTGTATTGTTTCATCATGATCACAAAAACAGCACCGCGAACTTCCTACCCATCGTCTTTTGATTAAGTTGTCCTTTGTGACTATCACTCGCTTATGGACGAACCACATAAAAATTTTGATGCGCAAAGGAACCTTAACCCTCCAGATGTGCAACGATCGTGAGATTGGGCCAGAATTAATTAAATCCATATAGAATGATTTCTCCGTAAAAAAAACCCATTCTTAGTTAGCTTCCATTGTGTGGAATCCGGCTGGTCGGAGAGTTGAACCTCTATCAGTCTCCGAACCAAATGCATCCAGGAAGTCCATCTCTCACCAACTAACACACGTCTAAACTGGATGTTCAAGGGAATTGTTTGAAAGATTGTGCCTACGTAATCCTCCTTACGTTGCACACTATTATAAAGGGTGGGATATTGGGCGGCCAGGGGCGTCTCTCCTAACCAGTATCCTTCCAAAATCTTGTTGACATCCCATTGCCAACCAAGAATTTGACCCTACGGAAGAACAAGTCCTTCGTTCTCATAAGTCCCTTCCAAAATGGCGAGTCAGTCGGTCTCATGGTAACCTGGGCTAATGTTTTCGAGTGTAAATACTTATTGCGCAGGGTTTGTGACCACATACCCTCCGGCTCTGCCTCTAGCCTATATAGCCATTTGCTCATAAGGCATTTATTCTTAATTTCTAAGTTCTCAATACCGAGACCCCCTTGGTCTTTAGGTCGGCAAAGGATATCCCATCGCGCGAGACGGTATTTCCTCTTGGCCTCATCAGACTGCCAGAAGAAACGAGATCTAAAGAAATCAAGTCGCTTCCGAACCCCGTTCGGAATTTCGAAGAACGAAAGCAGAAACATCGGCATACTAGTCAGTACCGAGTTAATCAGGACCAGCCGACTTCCATATGACATAAGCTTGCCCTTCCAACAGCTAAGTTTTTTTTTCAATTTGCTCTTCAATACACTTCCATTATTTATTAGATAATTTACGGTGATGGATCGGTATTCCCAAATAACTGAATGGTAAAGCACCTAATTCACATCGGAACAATTGTCTATAAGTGTTTTCCTCGTCTTTGGCCTTCCCAAAGCAAAACAACTCGCTCTTATGAAAATTAATTTTTAAGCCAGACAATTGTTCGAAGAGACATAAGATAAGTTTCATATTACGTGTCTTAGCCATGTCATGTTCCATGAATAGGATAGTGTCATCAGCATACTGTAGGATGGATACCCCTCCATCGACTAGATGAGGGACTAACCCCTCTACATGGCCATGCTGCTTGGCCCTGCCAATAATGACGGTCAACATATCTGCCACTATATTAAACAAAAGAGACATGGAATCCCCTTGTCTCAACCCCTTATGTGTCTGAAAATAATGACTGATGTCATCGTTTACCTTAATTCCGACACTACCCTTCTGGACTTGGGTATCCACTTGGTTCCTCCAGGCTTCACTAAAACCTTTCATGCGCATTGCCTGCTGAAGGAAAGGCCACTTTACTTTATCATACGCCTTCTCAAAATCCACTCTGAAGATGACCCCATCTAGTTTATTTGAGTGGATCTCATGAAGCGTTTCATGCAAAACGACCACCCCTTCGAGTATGTGTTGTTGGAAATATGCCCTAGAGGCAATAATAAATGGTTATTATTATATTTCTTTGTTCATGGTAATTGTCTATTATTCATGCTATAATTGTATTGTCCGGAAATCGTAATACATGTGTGAATACATAGACCACAACCTGTCCCTAGTAAGCCTCTAGTTGACTAGCTCGTTGATCAACAGATAGTCATGGTTTCCTGACTATGGACATTGGATGTCATTGATAACGGGATCACATCATTAGGAGAATGATGTGATGGACAAGACCCAACTTAAGCATAGCATAAAAGATCGTGTAGTTTCGTTTGCTAGAGCTTTTCCAATGTCAAGTATCTTTTCCTTAGACCATGAGATCGTGCAACTCCCGGATACCGTAGGAGTGCTTTGGGTGTGCCAAACGTCACAACGTAACTGGGTGACTATAAAGGTGCATTACGGGTATCTCCGAAAGTGTCTGTTGGGTTGGCACGGATCGAGACTGGGATTTGTCACTCCGTGTGACGGAGAGGTATCTCTGGGCCCACTCGGTAATGCATCATCATAATGAGCTCAATGTGACTAAGGCGTTAGTCACGGGATCATGCATTGCGGTACGAGTAAAGAGACTTGCCGGTAACGAGATTGAACTAGGTATTGGGATACCGACGATCGAATCTCGGGCAAGTAACATACCGATTGACAAAGGGAATTGCATACGGATTGATTGAATCCTCGACACCGTGGTTCATCCGATGAGATCATCGTGGAGCATGTGGGAGCCAACATGGGCATCCAGATCCCGCTGTTGGTTATTGACCGGAGAGGCATCTCGGTCATGTCTGCATGTCTCCCGAACCCGTAGGGTCTACACACTTAAGGTCCGGTGACGCTAGGGTTGTAGATATATATGTATGCGGAAACCCGAAAGTTGTTCGGAGTCCCGGATGAGATCCCGGACGTCACGAGAGGTTCCGGAATGGTCCGGAGGTAAAGATTTATATATGGGAAGTCTTATTTTGGTCGCCGGAAAAGTTTCGCGCTTTATCGGTATTGTACCGGGAGTGCCGAAAGGGGTCCGGGGGTCCACCAGCCCCGGGGGGGCCACATGGGCTGTAAGGGTTGCGCCTTGGCCTATATGGGCCAAGGGCACCAGCCCCAAGAGGCCCATGTGCAAGAGATAAGAAAAATGGGAGAGTCCTAAAGGGGGAAGGCACCTTCGAGGTGCCTTGGGGGGGAAGGACTCCCCCCCTGGCCGCACCCTTCCTTGGAGGAAGGGGCAAGGCTGCGCCCCCCCTCTCCCTTGGCCCTATATATAGTGGGGGGAAGGGAGGGCAGCAATATCCAAGCCTTGGGCGCCTCCCTCCTCCCCTGCAACACCTCTCTCTCTCTCTCGCAGAAGCTTGCGAAGCCCTGCCGGAGAGCCGCTACATCCACCACCACGCCGTCGTGCTGTTGGATCTCCATGAACCTCTCCTTCCCCCTTGCTGGATCAAGAAGGAGGAGACGTCACTGCACCGTACGTGTGTTGAACGCGGAGGTGCCGTCCGTTCGGCACTCGGTCATCGGTGATTTGGATCACGGCGAGTACGACTCCGTCATCCACGTTCATTGGAACACTTCCGCTCGCGATCTACAAGGGTATGTAGATGCACTCCCTTCCCCTCGTTGCTAGTAGACTCCATAGATGCATCTTGGTGAGCGTAGGAAAATTTTAAATTATGCTACGATTCCCAACAGTGGCATCATGAGCCAGGTCTATGCGTAGTTACTATGCACGAGTAGAACACAAAGCAGTTGTGGGCGCTGAGTTTGCCAATTCTTCTTGCCGCTACTAGTCTTTTCTTGTTTCGGCGGCATTGTAGGATGAACCGGCCCGGACCGACCTTACACGTACTCTTACGTGAGACAGGTTCCACCGACTGACATGCACTAGTTGCATAAGGTGGCTAGCGGGTGTCTGTCTCTCCTACTTTAGTCGGAACGGATTCGATGAAAAGGGTCCTTATGAAGGGTAAATAGAAATTGGCAAATCACGTTGTGGTCATACGTAGGTAAGAAACGTTCTTCATAGAAACCTACAAACCACGTAAAAACTTGCAACAACAATTAGAGGACGTCTAACTTGTTTTTGCAGCAAGTGCTATGTGATGTGATATGGCCAGAAGATGTGATGAATGATATATGTGATGTATGAGATTGATCATATTCTTGTAATAGGAATCACGACTTGCATGTCGATGAGAATGACAACCGGCAGGAGCCATAGGAGTTGTCTTTATTATTTTGTATGACCTGCGTGTCATTGAATAACGCCATGTAAATTACTTTACTTTGTTGCTAAACGAGTTAGCCATAGAAGTGGAAGTAATCGTTGGCGTGACGACTTCATGAAGACACAATGATGGAGATCATGATGATGGAGATCATGGTGTCATGCCGGTGACAAAGATGATCATGGTGCCCCGAAGATGGAGATCAAAGGAGCATGATGATATTGGCCATATCATGTCACTATTTGATTGCATGTGATGTTTATCATGTTTCTGCATCTTATTTGCTTAGAACGACGGTAGCAAGTAGGATGATCCCTTATAATAATTTCAAGAAAGTGTTCACCCTAACTGTGCACCGTTGCGAAGGTTCGTCGTTGCGAAGCACCACGTGATGATCGGGTGTGATAGATTCTTACGTTCGAATACAACGGGTGTTGACGAGCCTAGCATGTACAGACATGGCCTCGGAACACACGCAATACACTTAGGTTGACTTGACGAGCCTAGCATGTACAGACATGGCCTCGGAACACGGAGGACCGAAAGGTCGAGCATGAGTCGTATAGAAGATACGATCAACATGGAGATGTTCACCGATCTTGACTAGTCCGTCTCACGTGATGATCGGACACGGCCTAGTTGAACTCGGATCATGTTTCACTTAGATGACTAGAGGGATGTCTATCTGAGTGGGAGTTCATAATCAGATGAACTTCATTATCATGAACATAGTCAAAAAGTATTTACAAATTATGTCATGGCTTGCGCTTTAGTTCTACTGGTTAAGATATGTTCCTAGAGAAAATTTAGTTGAAAGTTGGTAGTAGCAATTATGCGGACTGGGTCCGTAAACTGAGGATTGTCCTCATTGCTGCACAGAAGGCTTATGTCCTTAATGCACCGCTCGGTGTGCTGAACCTCAGCGTCGTCTGTAGATGTTACAAAACATCTGACATACACGTTTTGATAACTACGTGATAGTTCGGTGCGGTTTAGAATTGTGGCACCAAAGATGTTTCTGAAACATCGCAGAACATGTGAGATGTTCCGAAGACTGAAATTGGGATTTCAGACTAGTGCCCACGTCAAGAGGTATGAGACCTCTGACAAGTTTCTTAAGCCTGCAAACTAAGGGAGAAGAGCTCAATCGTTGAGCGTGTGCTCAGATTGTCTGAGTGCCACAATCGCTTGAATCGAGTGGGAGTTAATCTCCCAGATGAGATAGTGATAGTTCTCCATAGTCACTGCCACCAAGCTAGTAGAGCTTCGTGATGAACTATAACATATCAAGGATAGTTATGATGATCCTTGAGCTATTCGCGATGTTTGACACCGCGAGAGTAGAAATCAAGAAGGAGCATCAATTGTTGATGGTTAGTAAAACCACTAGTTTAAGAAGGGCAAGGGCAAAAGGGATACTTCATGAAACAGCAAGTCGTTTGCTGCTCTAGTGAAGAATCCCAAGGTTGAACCCAAACCCGAGACTAAGTGCTTCTGTAATGAGAGGAACGGTCACTGAAGCAGTACTACCCTAGATACTTGGTAGATGAGAAGGCAGGCAAGGTCGACAAAGTATATTGGATATACGTTATATGAATGTGTACTTTACTAGTACTCCTAGCAGCACCAGGGTATTAGATACTGGTTCGGTTGCTAAGTGTTAGTAACTCGAAATAAAAGCTGCGGAATAAATGGAGACTAGCTAAAGGTGAGATGACGATATGTGTTGGAAGTGTTTCCAAGGTTGATGTGATCAAGCATCGCATGCTCCCTCTACCATCGAGATTTGGTGGTTGCGCTGAACATGATTGGATTATGTTTACCGCAAAACGGTTATTCATTTAAGGAGAATAATGGTTACTCTGTTTATTTGAATAATACCTTCAATGGTCTTGCACCTAAAATGAATCTCGATCGTAGTGATACACATGTTCATGCCAAAAGATATAAGATAGTAATGATAGTACCACATACTTGTGGCACTGCCACTTGAGTCATATTGGTGTAGAACGCATGAAGAAGCTCCATGTAGGTGGATCTTTGGACTCACTCATTTTTGAAAAGATTGAGACATGCAAACCATGTCTATTGGTATATATGCATGAAGAAACTCCATGCAGATGGATCGTTTGGACTCACTTGATTTTGAATCACTTGAGACATGCAAATCATACCACATGGGCAAGATGACTGAAAGGCCTCGTTTTCAGTAAGATGGAACAAGAGAGCAACTTGTTGGAAGTAATACATTTTGATGTATGCAGTCCAATGAGTGCTGAGGCATGCAGTGGATATCGTTATGTTCTTACTTCACGGATGATTTGAGTAGATGCTGAGTGTATTTACTTGATGAAACACAAGTCTGAAAGGTTCAAGTAATTTCAGAGTGAAGTTGAAGATCGTCGTGACAAGAGGATAAAATGTCTGTGATATGATCATAGAGATGAGTATCTGAGTTACGAGTTTGGCACACAATTGAGACATTGTGGAAAGTGTTTCACAATTAATACCGCCTGGAACACCATAGTGTGATGGTGTGTCCGGACATCATAGCTGCACCCTATTGGATATGGTGCATACCATGATGTTTCTTATCGAATTACCACTATCGTTTATGGGTTAGGCATTAGATACAACCGCATTCACTTTAAAAGGGGCACCACGCAATTCCGTTGGGACGACACCGTTTAGAGAAACCTAAGTTGTCATTTCTTAAAAGTTTGGGGCTGCGATGCTTATGTGCAAAAGTTTCAGGCTGATAAGCTCGAACCCAAAGTGGATAAATGCGTCTTCATAGAATACCCAAAACAGTTGGGTAGACCTCCTATTTCAGATCTGGAAGCAAAAGTAATTGCTTCTAGAAACAGGTCCTTTCTCGAGGAAAAGTTTCTCTCGAAAGAATTGAGTGGGAGGATGGTGGAGACTTGATAAGGTTATTGAACCGTCGCTTCAACTAGTATGTAGCAGGGCACAGGAAGTTGTTCCTGTGGCACCTACACCAATGAAGTGGAAGCTTATGATGGTGATCATGAAACTTCGGATCAAGTCACTACCAAACCTCGTAGGACGACGAGGATGCGCACTACTTCAGAGTAATGCGTGATCCTGTCTTGGAAGTCATGTTGCTAGACAACAATGAACCTACGAGCTATGGAGAAGCGATGGTGGGCCCATATTCCGACGAATGGCTAGAGGCCATGCGATCCGAGATAGAATCCATGTATCAGAACAAAGCATGGACTTTGGTGAACTTGCCCGATGATCGGCAAGCCATTGAGATAAATGGATCTTTAAGAAGAAGACGGACATGGACGGTAAAGTTACCGTCTATGAAGCTCGACTTGTGGCAAAGAGTATTTTCACAAGTTCAAGGAGTTGACTACGATGAGTTTTTCTCATCCGTAGCGATGCTTAGGTCCGTCGGAATCATGTTAGCATTAGCTACATTTATAAAATCTGGCAGATGGATGTCAAAACAAGTTTCCTTACTAGTTTTCGTAAGGAAAGGTTGTATGTGATACAATCAGAAAGGTTTTGTCGATCCTAAGGATGCTAAAAGGTATGCTAGCTCCAGCGATCGTTCCATGGATTAGAGCGAGCATCTCGGAGTCAGAATATACGCTTTGATGGAGAGATCAAAGTTTTTGGGTTTATACAAAGTTTGTTAGAAACTTGTATTTACAACAAAGTGAGTGGGAGCGCTACAACATTTCTGATAAGTATATGTGAATGACATATAATTGATCCGAAATGATGTAAAATTTCTGGAAAGCATAAAGGGTTGTTTGAAAGGAGTTTTTCAAAGGAAGACCTGGATAAAGCTACTTACATATTGGGCATCAAGATCCATAGAGATAGAACTAGACGCCTGATGATACTTTAAAAGGACAGCACACCTTGACATGATTTTGAAAGAGTTCAAAATAGATCAGCAAAGAAGGAGTTCTTGGCTGTGTTACAAGGTGTGAGTATTGAGTGAGACTCAAGACCTGACCACAGCAGAAGATAGAGAAAGGACGAAGGTCGTCCCCTATGCTTTAGACGTAGGCTCTATAGTATGCTATGCTGTGTACCGCACATGTAATGTGCCTTGCCATGAGTTGGTCAAGGGGGTACAATGGTGATCCGGGAAAGGATCTCATGACAGCGGTCGAACTTATCCTTAGTACCTAGTGGATTAAGGAATTTTCTCGATTATGGAGGTGGAAAGGAGTTCGTCGTAAAGGGTTACGTCGATGCGAACTTTGACACTAATCCGGATGACTCTGAGTAGCAAACCGGATTCGTATAGTAGAGCAATTATTTGAAATGGCTCCAAATAGCGCGTGGTAGCATCCACAAGATGACATAGATATTCGTAAAGCACACGGTTCTGAAAGGTTCAGACCCGTTGACGAATAACCTCTCTCACAAGCATAACATGACCAAACCAGAACACATTGAGTGATAATCACATAGTGATGTGAACTAGATCGTTGACTCTAGTAAACTCTTTAGATGTTGGTCACATGGTGATGTGACCAGTGAGTGTTAATCACATGGTGATGTGAACTAGATTATTGACTCTAGTGCAAGTGGGAGACTGTTGGAAATATGCCTTAGAGGCAATAATAAATGGTTATTATTATATTTCTTTGTTCATGGTAATTGTCTATTATTCATGCTATAATTGTATTGTCCGGAAATCGTAATACATGTGTGAATACATAGACCACAACCTGTCCCTAGTAAGCCTCTAGTTGACTAGCTCGTTGATCAACAGATAGTCATGGTTTCCTGACTATGGACATTGGATGTCATTGATAACGGGATCACATCATTAGGAGAATGATGTGATGGACAAGACCCAACTTAAGCATAGCATAAAAGATCGTGTAGTTTCGTTTGCTAGAGCTTTTCCAATGTCAAGTATCTTTTCCTTAGACCATGAGATCGTGCAACTCCCGGATACCGTAGGAGTGCTTTGGGTGTGCCAAACGTCACAATGTAACTGGGTGACTATAAAGGTGCATTACGGGTATCTCCGAAAGTGTCTGTTGGGTTGGCACGGATCGAGACTGGGATTTGTCACTCCGTGTGACGGAGAGGTATCTCTGGGCCCACTCGGTAATGCATCATCATAATGAGCTCAATGTGACTAAGGCATTAGTCACGGGATCATGCATTGCGGTACGAGTAAAGAGACTTGCCGGTAACGAGATTGAACTAGGTATTGGGATACCGACGATCGAATCTCGGGCAAGTAACATACCGATTGACAAAGGGAATTGCATACGGATTGATTGAATCCTCGACACCGTGGTTCATCCGATGAGATCATCGTGGAGCATGTGGGAGCCAACATGGGTATCCAGATCCCGCTGTTGGTTGTTGACCGGAGAGGCGTCTCGGTCATGTCTGCATGTCTCCCGAACCCGTAGGGTCTACACACTTAAGGTCCGGTGACGCTAGGGTTGTAGAGATATATGTATGCGGAAACCCGAAAGTTGTTCGGAGTCCCGAATGAGATCCGGACGTCACGAGAGGTTCCGGAATGGTCCGGAGGTAAAGATTTATATATGGGAAGTCTTATTTTGGTCGCCGGAAAAGTTTCGCGCTTTATCGGTATTGTACCGGGAGTGCCGAAAGGGGTCCGGGGGTCCACCAGCCCCGGGGGGCCACATGGGCTATAAGGGTTGCGCCTTGGCCTATATGGGCCAAGGGCACCAGCCCCAAGAGGCCCATGTGCAAGAGATAAGAAAAAAGGGAGAGTCCTAAAGGGGGAAGGCACCTCCGAGGTGCCTTGGGGGGGAAGGACTCCCGCCCTGGCCGCACCCTTCCTTGGAGGAAGGGGCAAGGCTGCGCCCCCCCCCCCCTCTCCCTTGGCCCTATATATAGTGGTGGGAAGGGAGGGCAGCAATATCCAAGCCTTGGGCGCCTCCCTCCTCCCCTGCAACACCTCTCTCTCTCTCGCAGAAGCTTGTGAAGCCCTGCCGGAGAGCCGCTACATCCACCACCACGCCGTCGTGCTGTTGGATCTCCATCAACCTCTCCTTCCCCCTTGCTGGATCAAAAAGGAGGAGACGTCGCTGCACCGTACGTGTGTTGAACGCGGAGGTGCCGTCCGTTCGGCACTCGGTCATCGGTGATTTGGATCACGGCGAGAACGACTCCGTCATCCACGTTCATTGGAACGCTTCCGCTCGCGATCTACAAGGGTATGTAGATGCACTCCCTTCCCCTCGTTGCTAGTAGACTCCATAGATGCATCTTGGTGAGCGTAGGAAAATTTTAAATTATGCTACGATTCCCAACATGTGTCACCCTGGCATGAACGCTATCTGACTTGGTTGGATCACTGAATGAGCAATTCGTGTCAATCTATTGGTTCCAACCTTTGTGAAAATTTTGAAGCTCACATTAAGAAGACATATGGGCCTGAATTGTTCGATCCGAACTGCCTCATCTTTCTTTGGCAACAGCGTTATCGTACCGAAGTTAAGATGAAATAGCTCTAAATGATCGTTGAAGAAATCGTGAAACATAGGCATAAGATCATCTTTAATAATATGCCAACATTTCTTATAGAATTCAGCTGGAGACCCATATGGTCCCGGTCCTTTATTCGGTTTCATTTGTGATATTGCCTCAAGAACCTCTTTTTCAGTAAACGGTGCACAGAGAATATCATTCTCCTCTGCCTGTAATTGAGGTATATCATCAATCACAGATTCATCTAGTGTCACCGTACTTGTATTCGGGGGACCAAAAAGTTGTTTATAGTAATTAGAGATATAAGCTTTTAGATTCTCATGCCCCACTATTGTCCCCTCGGCCTGTTCAAGCTGTATGATTTTCTTCTTCCTATGTTTACCATTTGCAACCATATGAAGAATTGTGTATTGTCGTCCCCTTGGACAACCTTAAGCACTTTAGCACGCAATGCCCACTTGAGCTCCTCCTCTCTCAAGAGAGCTCGTAGACTTTGCTCAGCCTCAGACATGGATCTTTGCTCATCAACCGTAAGAATAGTGTCTTCAGCTTTTAAGTCTAATGCCTCAATTATTTGAGTAAGACGCTCTTTTTCTTGTTTGTAAATCCCACTCTCATTTCTGGCCCAACCTCTCAAAAACTGTCGGAGATGTCTAATTTTATTTTGCCATCTCTCAATATGCGTCCTTCCACTAACAGGCTTACCCCAAGCGCGTGCAATGATATCCAAAAATCCTTCTCTATCGAACCATCTTTGTTCGAAGGAGAAGACATTTTTATTTGCCACATGGGTAGCCTCACCCGAGTCCAATAGAAGTGGTGTGTGATCTGAGATCGCTCTCTGCATCGCATGAACCGACACCAAAGGATAATTTTGTTCCCACTCCACACTAGCAAGTACCCTGTCCAACTTTTCATAAGTCGGAATGGGTAACGCATTGGCCCATGTAAATTGTCTACCGGTGAGTTCTATTTCTCTCAAATTAAGACTCTCGGTAATCATGTTAAACATCATGGACCAGCGTCCATCAAAATTGTCATTATTATTTTCATCTTGCCTCCGAATTATATTAAAATCCCCCCCCCCAGACTAGTACTGGAAGATTTTCATCTCCACAAATCCGCACCAAATCGGCCAAAAAGTCTGGTTTGAATTCAGGTTGTGTTGCCCCATAAACAGCTACAAGAGACCACCGGAACCCATCCAATTTTGATCTCACCCGAAACTTAACCGAAAAGTCTCCCTGAAGCACATTAAGCACCTCAAGCGGTTCACACCGCACTCCTAGTAAAATCCCGCCGGATCTTCCTCTAGGAGGTAGGATGTGCCAGTCAAAATCAATACCACTGGAGAGAGTTTGAAGGAACTATGATGTGAAATTATCTCGTCCTATTTCCAAAAGTGCAATAAAGTCTAAGTGTTGTTCTATCGTTGTCTCCGCTAAGAACCTTCATTTAGCCAAGTCAGCTAAACCTCTGCTATTCCAAAAGAGTCTTTCATAAGTCATCATGAAATTTTTTCTTAAGCTTAACTCTGGCACTTCTATGTACTGCCGAAGTAGGATAAATTTTCCGATTCCAGGGTCGTTTGGGCTTCTCCCCAACACCCTGCGGGAAAGTCGGATCTGTGACGTACGAAACTGCACCCTCCATCATTAAAGCCTCTACCGTGTCGGTAGTCTCTGACCCCTCCTCATCACCGGCCTCCGCACTAGGCAGAAGATTGTTACATATATTTGTGAGATCAACCATTCCTAAATTGTTCATTTCATTGTCATTCATGGGTTTGATAGATGCAAGATTACGAATAATTTCGGAAGCCCTCTCTGCTTCCAAGTCTAAAAGATCGTTTACGGATTTCACGACCTCAGTTTCATTTGATCCCAAAGAAATTCCTAAGTCGTTTGCTTTATCAACTATTTCATTCTCTGTGAAATGCAAAATTGAACAATTTTTATCAAAAGACGCACCTGTAGTAGCCTCGACATGACGAAGCATGGCTGCCCTCTTGGCACGCGCTAGCTGCAGGTCGTCCACATCTGGCTGTCCCTGGATCCGGCTGCTAACATGCCTGCCAGCCGTCACCGGATCCACGATCCCGCCGAAGGCGATAAGCTCCTTCGTCGTCCTCTCCCGAGGAGTGTGCACCCGATTCCCACGCCCTTCCCCTAGCGTCCGTGAAGGAGGGTAGGGCGTGGTTGAGTGGACATCGCCCGCAGTGGCCAAGGGGGAAAAGGACCATGGAGCCACATGCTCAATAGTCCCACTCCCCCCTCGCCAACAGAATAGCACTGCCCCTGTCCGTTTTGCTCGGCGCGGTCCTGCGAAGAGATTAAGCTACGGGCCTCCTGCTCGCACCTCTCCTCCAGCTCGCCCGGGACCACCGGAAGAGAGAGAGCACCTCGGACCTCCTGTCTAGGCGCCCCTCCCGATAAGGTCGAGCCCGACGCGTGTAGGCGGGCGCTATGGGCCTCCTTCCCACGATCCCCCACTCGCGATCCGCCCGCAAGTGTCCACCGGCCCACCGAGCATGGAGCCCATTGTGACTGGGACACTTCTAGTGTGTCGTAGCCCTAGTGGTGCCTGCTGTGAGGTGCCGGAAACCTCTCTCATAGTAAGGGCCGTTGTAGGCTCACAGACAGGTACTAACACCGGTGGTAGCTCAAGTTCCGCCGGGTCGTCCGCCTCAACTCTGGTGCTCCATAACCGACTAGGAGCCGACCTTGCTCCAAACGAACCAAAACGAAGTGTGTTCATCAGAGTTGTGGACGGGGGCGCCTCTTTGGCAAGGTTATCTGCCTTATCTGGTTGCGCATTTGGCCCCTTGGCCGACTCCCGTGGTGAATTGTCAGGCCCCTTATCCTGATTCCCGGGGGCCCCGTCCCCCTCAGTCCTGTCCATATCCTGGATCTCATCCCCATCCTGGGAAATCGGAGTGTCCTCAATCTCAAGCTCTAAAACGTACGTGACTCTAGCATGTGTCCATCTAACTACATCTGGTATGAACTCAACACTCACAACACTGACCAGCAACCTCGCGGCCCCTTGTGCACGAGTGAAAGGCATGTCCAGCTTTTCTGTCTTGCCAATCATAGAACCCAAGCTCCAAGTGTTGGGGAACGTAGTAATTTCAAAAAAATTCCTACGCACACGCAAGATCGTGGTGATGCATAGCAACGAGAGGGAAGAGTGTTGTCCACGTACCCTCGTAGACCGACAGCGGAAGCGTTATCACAACGCGGTTGATGTAGTCGTACGTCTTCACGATCCGACCGATCAAGTACCGAACGTACGGCACCTCCGAGTTCTACACACGTTCAGCTCGATGACGTCCCTCGAACTCCGATCCAGCCGAGTCTTGAGGGAGAGTTTTGTCAGCACGACGGCGTGGTGACGATGATGATGTTCCACCGACGCAGGGCTTCGCCTAAGCTCCGCAACAGTATTATCGAGGTGTAATATGGTGGAGGGGGGCACCGCACACGGCTAAGAGATCTCAAGGATCAATTGTTGTGTCTCTGGGGTGCCCCCCTGGCCCCGTATATAAAGGAGCAAGGGGGAGGCAGCCGGCCAAGGGGAGAGGCGCGCCATAGGGGGGAGTCCTACTCCCACCGGGAGTAGGACTCCTCCTTTCCTTGTGGGAGTAGGAGAAGGGAAGGGGGAAGGAGAAAGAAGGAAGGGTGCGCCCCCCTTCCCTAGTCCAATTCGGACCAGACCATGGGGAGGGGTGCGGCCACCTTTTGAGGCCTTTCTCTCCTTTCCCGTATGGCCCATTAAGGCCCAATACGAATTCTCGTAACTCTCCGGTACTCCGAAAAATACCCGAATCACTCGGAACCTTTCCGAAGTCCGAATATAGTCGTCCAATATATCGATTTTTACGTCTCGACCATTTCGAGACTCCTCGTCATATCCCCGATCACATCCGGGACTCCGAACTCCTTCGGTACATCAAAACTCAATAAAACTATCATCGTAACGTTAAGCGTGCGGACCCTACGGGTTCGAGAACTATGTAGACATGACCGAGACACGTCTCCGGTCAATAACCAATAGCGGGACCTGGATGCCCATATTGGCTCCCACATATTCTACGAAGATCTTTATCGGTCAGACCGCATAACAACATACGTTGTTCCCTTTGTCACCGGTATGTTACTTGCCCGAGATTTGATCGTCGGTATCTCGATACCTAGTTCAATCTCGTTACCGGCAAGTCTCTTTACTCGTTCCGTAACACATCATCCCGCAACTAACTCATTAGTCACAATGCTTGCAAGGCTTATAGTGATGTGCATTACCGAGTGGGCCCAGAGATACCTCTCCGACAATTGGAGTGACAAATCCTAATCTCGAAATACGCCAACCCAACAAGTACCTTTGGAGACACCTGTAGAGCACCTTTATAATCACCCATTTACGTTGTGACGTTTGGTAGCACACAAAGTGTTCCTCCGGTAAACCGGAGTTGCATAATCTCATAGTCATAGGAACATGTATAAGTCATGAAGAAAGCAATAGCAACATACTAAACGATCGAGTGCTAAGCTAACGGAATGGGTCAAGTCAATCACGTCATTCTCCTAATGAGGTGATCTCGTTAATCAAATGACAACTTATGTCTATGGCTAGGAAACACAACCATCTTTGATTAACGAGCTAGTCAAGTAGAGGCATACTAGTGACACTCTGTTTGTCTATATATTCACACATGTATTATGTTTCCGGTTAATACAATTCTAGCATGAATAATAAACATTTATCATGATACAAGGAAATAAATAATACTTTATTATTGCCTCTAGGGCATATTTCCTTCACCAAGCACTCAGAAAGTGTTTAATCAATTTTGGTGGTGCGCCAAAGAAACGTACCCACACCTTCTCTAAAGGTGTACCCTCTCGTTATTCCTGCTTCCACTCATCAAAAGCAATGATAATGTTGGTACTTGGAACTCTACACAAACCCCACTTAAGAAAATGCATCTGGTCCTCTTTAGTGGGGAAATCCACCTTGTAAGCCTGTCCCTCCAGCTTGTCAAGATGCCACTGATAGTTACCCGGTACCAGGTCACGCAGTTGCCTCACAATCTGAGCCTCAGTCAACTGTCCATTAGTAACCCGAACCACTGCTGGGAAGGAACTCTCCACCATCCGAGGTAGAGGATCCACCTGCGGTGTCTCAAAGAACATCAACTCCTTGCAACACACCCCAAAAATGTTAACTCCAGGTTTAGGACCGGATAGGAGTGGGCAGTCACCGGTCACATGCTGCGATTTGAGGCAATAGTCACAAAGCTCATTAGTACACTCTGCCACAAAGTGTCCTGGTTCGCCACATCTATAGCAAGGCAATTTCTTCTTCATAATTGCCCACTTCGAAAGCTTTTCTCCCTCCGCTTTGTCCGGCCCTTTGTCCGTCGCACAAACTCTATCTTTAGCGACTCCAGAAGCCGCCGGAATGGTCACCGCTGCTAGAGCCTTGACCGCATCCACCGCTGCCTCGGGCAACGTGGATGAGACCCCCGCCACATCTACTGAGTGCTCCATCTCCGCCCCCGGAGCCATGTCCGCAACGGGAGGTGGTGGCGGTAGAGAGTGTCGCGGTGGAGGTGGGCGCCTCCCTCTCCCACCACGCCGATAGGCTCCCCGGAAACAATCATTGGGGCCGGCGACACATTCAACAAAATTACCGGGCGGGCCCTGAAATCCATGTCCTGGACCATCGCCATTGTACCAGTTGAAACCATGGCCGCCACTGGAGGATGATCCACGGTGCAGCCCCTCACCATATGCATTGTAACCATCATCGCCCCACTGCCTGTACCGGTTGTATCTCGGACCATCTCTGTTGTATCCACCGCGTCCTTGACCATCCCATCCATGGTGCGAGCCCCTACCCCTTCCAAAGGCCGGCGCCTTGCCCACCCGCGGCTGCGCCGGTTCCTCCGGTTGCCGTGTGTTTGGCCGAGCAGTATGCACCGGCGCCAGTGAACCCGAGGCTGCAGCCAGCGGACCGTGCCTTGCGGTAGACTGAGCGCCTCGGCCGGCACCGGTTCCGGCCCGCGGCCCCGTAGCAGCGGGTTGCGTCCCTTGTGGTGGCGGAACGCCACGGCCGGCACCGTCGGCACCAACGGCGGGCGGCGGCCCACTCTTGACGGGTGGTGGCCCGCGTCCAGCCATCTCGCTGGCGTAGAAGACCCTAGTCGCCCGCCCCGCGCCAAGAGCAGGGAAACCCGATGAGTGCAAATCCCTAGCCGCGATGACAGAGGTCTCGGGCAACGATGATACATGCACGCACGTAGGATGAGGATCGAACGAGGCTTGGGCTTCTGGCTGGGCCTTACCTGAGCCTAGAAAGCCCACGACCATCGCCGCATCCGAATCATTTCCTGGGCCCAACAGCAAATTCAAACGAGCCCTTCTGGCCGCTCGAATAGCGCTCGCCGATCTCGCCACCGGCGACCTTAGCGGCGGCGACAGCTGACCCTTCTTTCCCTTCTTCTTCCGAGTAACTAGAGTCCATGTTTCCGGCATAAAATCTAACAAAGTAACGGGTTCTCGGAGTACCTTAGGGATCGGGCCGATCTAGGGTTTCACGGTCGGCTTGGGATTTTGAAGCTTTGATCGACGACGATCGGGCACCGCCTTGAGCTCCGACGACTCGTCGAGACCTGATTCTCCACCTGTTCTTCGTCATCACTTTTAATGAGAGCCCAAAATCGCCCTCCCGGTCTTCCAGGAGCTGTCGTGTCCGTCAGATCAACCACCTCCACCACCTTCGGATGTAGATCAACCTGCACACATTGACCAACAACCACATCATATTCATCAATCATGAAGCGCAGCCCTACCTCGATCGAGTCGCCGTCCGAAAGATAGTCGCCGGCTAACACGTCATTCTCCAAATCTAGGAGAACAATCCAACGCGATTGTGGAGTGAAACGTAGGCGGCCTTCGATCCAGTTGCCGGGATCCGTCCCGACGGAGAATTGAACCCGCCATTGAGTGGATCTACTCCTCTCCCGTCTGATCTCTGATATGTGGGTGGACCGATGCTTGTGTGCTGCCCTTCCTTGGACAAGCATCCCACTTATGATTAACCCCTCTTGCAAGCATCCGCAACTACAAAAGAAGTATTAAGGTAACCCTAACCATAGCATGAAACATATGGATCCAAATCAGCCCCTTACGAAGCAACGCATAAACTAGGGTTTAAGCTTCTACCACTCTAGCAACCCATCATCTACTTATTACTTCCCAATGCCTTCCCCTAGGCCCAAATAATGGTGAAGTGTCATGTAGTCGACGTTCACATAACACCACTAGAGGAAAGACAACATATATCTCATCAAAATATCAAACGAATACCAAATTCACATGACTACTTATAGCAAGACTCCTCCCATGTCCTTAGGAACAAACGTAACTACTCACAAATCATATTCATGTTCATAATCAGAGGGGTATTAATATGCATAAAGGATCTGAACATATGATCTTCCACCAAATAAAGCAACTAGCATCAACTACAAGGAGTAATCAACACTACTAGCAACCCACAGGTACCAATCTGAGGTTTTGAGACAAAGATTGGATACAAGAGATGAACTAGGGTTTGAGATGAGATGGTGCTGGTGAAGATGTTGATGGTGATTGACCCCCTCCCGATGAGAGGATCGATGGTGATGACGATGGTGACGATTTCCCCCTCCCGGAGGGATGTTCCCTGGGCAGAACAGCTCCGCCGGAGCCCTAGATTGGTTTCGCCAGGTTCCGCCTCGAGACGGTGGCGCTTCGTCCCAAAAGCTTCCTTCTGATTTTTTTCCAGGGGGAAAGACTTCATATAGCAAAATATGGGCACCGGAGGCCTGCCAGGGGGCCCACGAGGCAGGGGGCGCGCCCATGGGGGTAGGGCGCGCCCCCACCCTCGTGGATGGTGGGTGGCCCCCCACTGGTTCTGTCTTCGCCCAATATTTTTTATATATTCCAAAACGTGCCTTCGTGAAGTTTCCGGACTTTTGGAGTTGTGCATAATAGGTCTCTAATATTTGCTCCTTTTCCAGCCCAGAATTCCAACTGCCGTCATTCTCCCTCTTCATGTAAACCTTGTAAAATAAAAGAGAATAGGCATAAGTATTGTGACATAATGTGTAATAACAACCCATAATGCAATAAATATCGATATAAAAACATGATGCAAATGGACGTATCAACTCCCCCAAGCTTAGACCTTGCTTGTCCTCAAGCGGAAGCCGAGAACGAAAAATATGTCCACATGTTTAGAGATAGAGGTGTCGATAAAATAAAATACGGACACAAGGTGTCATATGATTTCTTATGCTAAAGTAACAATTTATTCACAATGTCAAGTATGAATCAGAAACTTCATTGAAAACTGGCAAACTATGATCTTGGTCATTGAAGCAATTGCAATTTGTCATAACATCGGAAAGAGTCAAAATAAGAGATTTTCAGCAAGTCCACATACTCAACTATCATTTAGTCTTTCAAAATTGCTAATACTCATGCTATACTTATGGGTATGGAGTTTTAATCAGACACAGAGAAAGATAGGGGCGTATAGTGTTGCCTCCCATCCTTTTACCTCGTAATGTCAACAATAATAGTTCATGATAACTTACATCCAATTGGATATATATATATATATATATATATATATATATCAGGATCTTTCCAACACAATGTGCTTGCCAAAGGATAAAATGTAAAAAGGAAAGGTGAAGATCACCATGACTCTTGTATAAGGTATAAGACAAAAATAAAAGATAGGCCCTTCGCAGAGGGAAGCAGAGGTTGTCATGTGCTTTTATGGTTGGATGCAGAAAATCTTAATGCGAAAGAACGTCACTTTATATTGCCACTTGTGATAGGGACCTTTATTATGCAGTTCGTCGCTTTTATTTCTTCCATATCACAAGATCGTATAAAGCTTATTTTCTCCACACTAATAAATCATACATATTTAAAGAGCAATTTTTATTGCACGCAACAATGACAACTTACTTGAAGGATCTTACTCAATCCATAGGTAGATATGGTGGACTCTCATGGAAAAACTGGGTTTAAGGATATTTCAGAGCACAAGTAATATCTCTACTTGGTGCAAATAATTTAGCTAGCATGAGGGGGAAAGGCTAGCTCAACATGTTGGATGATCCATGACAATATACTTTATTTCGGATATAAGAAAACATAACCCATTACATTGTCTTCCTTGTCCAACATCAACTTTTAGCATGCCATATTTTAATAAGTGCTCACAATCATAAAAGATGTCCAAGATAGTATATTTATATGTGAGAACTTATCTTTCTTTATTACTTCCTATTAATTGCAACGATGACCAAAACTATGTTTGTCAACTCTCAACAACTTTTATTCATCATACTCTTTTATATGTGAAGTTATTACTCTCCATAAGATCAATATGATCTGTTTAATTCTTTTTATTCTTTCTTTTATTCCCTCAAGATCATAGCAAGATAATCAAGCCCTCGACTCAAAACTAATCTTTATTATATATAGCTCACGGACTCGATTACATAGAAGGATCATAAAGCAAAACTCAAAACTAGATCATACTAAAACTTTATTCTACTAGATCAAGATATTACCAAAAGGATTGAACTAAGAAAAATGGTAAAAATAGGAGTGTGATGGTGAAACGATACTGGGGCACCTCTCCTAAGCTTGGCGGTTGCCAAGGGGAGTGCCCATACTCATGTGTTTATGTCTCTTTCCTCGGAGGTGGTGATGATGGAGTTGTTGATGATGTAGGCTTGTCGTCCATATTCCAAGGCATAGGCTCACCATCATAGAAGGATGATCGAGTCTTCGGGATCCTCAAATCTACAGCCAAACTCATCCTCTTGAATCTATATTCATACTCACAGTTTTGGTTTTGCAGGTCATAGATCTGGGCTTGGAGGCGCTCGATTTTCTCGTGAAGCTTGAAGATGGTCTCCCCAATGTTCTTGGCATGTAGCTTGGGGTTGTTGGTGAACTCTGTGATCATTATGTGATTGGCGTCGAGTCGACGTTCCACCATCTCCTGGCACATGAAAACTTGTTGCTCCATTGCTTCGAGTCTTGTCTCCACGCTTCCGGTCCTCCTTGGTCCCTCAACATCGCGGATGTGCAGCAACCCCTCACACATCTCAATGGTTTGAGGGTGTTGCAGCACCTCCGCGAGGTAGGGGTTGATGACCTTCTCGAAGAACTTGTCCTTGGGGGTGCTTGGGGACGTCATGGTGATCTAGATTTGTTAGAAAAACAGCTCGAAACAAAAACAGAGGATATTTGCGTGGTACGGTGGTCAAAACCTTCAGGAGATTATATAATGAATTTTTACCAACCAAAAGACGTATCGTGCAAGAAAACGGAGTCCAGAAAGCACACAAGGTGCCCACGAGGCAGGGGGCGCGCCCAGGGGGTAGGGCGCGCCCTCCACCCTCGTGGATGCCTCGTGTCCCTTTCAGACTACTTCTTATTTTCCTATCTTCTTAAATATTCCAAAACGGAGAAAAATTGCTATAGGACTGTTTTGGAGTTGGTTTACTTACTGTACCACATACCTATTCCTTTTCGGAGTCTAAAACGTTCTGGAAAGTGCCCCTTATGTATTTCCCCGGGGTTATGGTTTCAATGACATTGGTTTCAACATTTATGGGATTACCTGAGATATAATGTTTGATTGTTTGACTGTTCACCACCTTCGGATTTGTGCCTTCGAAGTTGTTGATTTTTATGGCACCGGAACGATAGACCTCCTCGATAACGTAAGGACCTTCCCATTTAGAGAGAAGTTTACCTGCAAAAAATCTTAAACGAGAGTTGTATAGAAAAACATAATCACCTACATTAAACACACGCTTTTGTATCCTTTTGTCATGCCATCTTTTAACTTTTTCTTTAAAAAGTTTGGCATTCTCATAGGCCTGGGTTCTCCATTCATCAAGTGAGCTAATGTCAAATAGTCTCTTCTCACCGGCAAGTTTGAAATCATAATTGAGCTCTTTAATGGCCCAATATGCCTTATGTTCTAGTTCGAGAGGTAAGTGACATGCTTTTCCATAAACCATTTTATACGGAGACATACACATGGGATTTTTATATGCAGTTCTATAGGCCCACAATGCATCATCAAGTTTCTTGGACCAATTCTTTCTAGATCTATTAACAGTCTTTTGCAAAATTAGTTTAATCTCTCTATTACTCAGTTCTACTTGACCACTAGACTGTGGGATGATAAGGAGATGCAATTCTATGAATAACATCATACTTAGCAAGCTTTTTACGAAAAGCACCGTGAATAAAATGTGAACCACCATCAGTCATTAAATATCTAAGGACTCCAAACCTCGGAAAAATAACTTCTTTAAGCATCTTAATAGAGGTGTTATGATCAGCACTACTAGTTGGAATAGCTTCTACCCACTTAGTAACGTAATCAACAGCAACTAAAATATGTGTATACCCATTAGAGGAAGGGAACAATCCCATATAATCAAAGCCCCAGACATCAAATGGTTCAATAACAAGTGAATAGTTCATAGGCATTTCTTGACGTCTACTAATATTACCAATTCTTTGACATTCATCACAAGACAAGACAAACTTACGGGCATCTTTGAAGAGAGTAGGCCAGTAAAAATCGGATTGCAATACCTTATGTGCAGTTCTATCTCCAGCGTGGTGTCCTCCATAAGCCTCGGAGTGACACTTGCGTAGGATCTGTTCCTGTTCATGCTCAGGTACACAACGTCTGATAACACCATCTACTCCTTCTTTATAAAGGTGTGGGTCATCCCAGAAGTAATGTCTTAAATCATAGAAAAACTTTTTTCTTTTGCTGGTATGTGAAACTAGGTGGTATAAATTTAGCAACAATGTAATTAGCATAACCAGCATACCATGGAGCAGTACGAGAAGCATTTATGACAGCTAATTGTTCATCAGGAAAACTATCATCAATAGGGAGTGGGTCATCAAGAACATTTTCTAACCTAGACAAGTTGTCTGCAACGGGGTTCTCAGCTCCCTTTCTATCAATAATATGCAAATCAAATTCTTGTAGCAAGAGAACCCATCTAATAAGTCTAGGTTTAGCATCTTTCTTTTCCAAAAGATATTTAATAGCAGCATGATCAGTGTGAACAGTTACTTTAGAATCAACAATATAAGGTCTGAACTTATCACAAGCAAATACAACTGCTCAAAATTCTTTTTCAGTAGTAGCATAATTTCTCTGGGCACTGTCTAGAGTTTTACTAGCATATTGGATAACATTTAATTTCTTATCAACTCTTTGTCCTAGAACAGCACCTACAGCATAATCACTAGCATCACACATAATTTCAAAGGGTAAATTCCAATCAGGTGGCTGAACAATAGCTGCAGAAATCAAGGCTTTCTTAAGTATTTCAAATGCTTCTACACAATCATCATTAAAGACAAAAGGAACATCTTTTTGTAAGAGATTAGTCAGAGGCCTAGAAATTTTAGAGAAGTCTTTAATGAACCTCCTATAAAAACCGGAATGACCGAGGAAACTTCTTATACCTTTAATGTCCTTGGGACACGACATCTTTTCAATAGCATCAACTTTAGCTTTATCAACTTCAATACCTCTTTCAGAAATTTTATGCCCCAAGACAATACCTTCATTAACCATAAAGTGGCACTTCTCCCAATTCAAGACAAGATTAGTTTCTTCACATCTCTGGAAAACTCGATCAAGGTTGCTTAAGCAATCATCAAAAGAAGTTCCATACACGGAGAAATCATCCATAAAAACCTAAACAATCTTTTCACAAAAGTCAGAGAATATAGCAGTCATACATCTTTGAAAGGTAGCAGGTGCATTGCATAAACCAAGAGGCATACGTCTATAAGCAAAGGTACCAAAAGGGCAAGTAAAAGTGGTCTTTTGTTGATCCTCTTTTGACACAGGTATTTGAGAGAAACTAGAATAACCGTCTAGAAAGCAAAAATGTGTATGTTTGGATAATCTTTCTAGCATTTGACCAATAAAAGGTAAAGGGTAATGATCCTTTTTGAAGGAAATATGCCCTAGAGGCAATAATAAAGTTATTATTTATTTCCTTATATCATGATAAATGTTTATTATTCATGCTAGAATTGTATTAATCGGAAACATGATACATGTGTGAATACATAGACAAACAGAGTGTCACTAGTATGCCTCTACTTGACTAGTAAAGAGACTTGTCGGTAATACACATCACGAACGGTTTTTCCGGCAAAAACCAGTGGCGGATCGGGCGGCTACCTCGGGACGGGGTCGGCGGGCGGTGGGGCGGTGGCAACTCCGGCGATGGCCGGCGGCGGCGGTGACGGGTGGTGGCGGGGCTCCAAGGGCGGCGGCGTCTCGCGGCGGCGCTAGGGTTTCGGGGGGCTAGGCTGGGGCTGCAGCTCGGGCCTCCGGCTCTTAAAGGCCGGCCGGGCGCAGTGTCCGGGTCAGACACATCCCGTTAAGTCGTTTGGCGTTTTTTCTAAATATTCCGCACAGAAAAACAAATAAAAGAAATACTAAACGGACTCCAAAAATCATGAAATAAATTTTCGCCGTCCTCTAAAAATAGGCCGGACAAAGTGAACATTTAATTGGGCCTAAAATGCAATTTTGAAAAACGCATATTTTCCTAATTCAAATAAAATAGCGATAAAACTCCAAATAATAATCTTATTTGATTTTAACATTAAATCTCCGATATTTCTTTATTTTGAGGAAGTCATTTTATCCTCTCTCTTTTATTTTTATAAAATAAATATTTAAAGAGAAAAATAATTAAAATCAAACGATCCTCTTTTCAAAATTCGAGAAAACTCAAATATGAAAATAACGAAATTCCCAATTCTCTCCGTGGGTCCTTGAGTTGCGTAGAATTTCTAGGATCAAACCAAACTGCAATAAAATATGATATGCAACGATGGTCTAATGTATAACATTCCAAATTGAAAATTTGGGATGTTACAAGCATCATCATCACCGTCATCACACCGTCGTGCTGACGAAACTCTCCGGTGAAGCTCTGCTGAATCGGAGCTCGCGGGACGTCATCGAGTTGAACGTGTGCTGAACTCGGAGGTGCCATGCGTTCGGTACTTGGATCGGTCGGATCGTGAAGACGTACGACTACATCAACCGCGTTGTGCTAACGCTTCCACTTTCGTTCTACGAGGGTACGTGGACACACTCTCCCCTCTCGTTGCTATGCATCACCATGATCCTGTGTGTGCGTAGAATTTTTTTGAAATTACTATGTTCCCCAACAATGGTATCAGAGTCAGGTTTTATGCGTAGATGTTATATGCACGAGTAGAACACAAGTGAGTTGTGGGTGATACAAGTCATACTGCTTACCAGCATGTCATACTTTGGTTCGGCCGTTTTGTTGGATGAAGCGGCCCGGACCGACATTACGCGTACGCTTACGCGAGACTGGTTCTACCGACGTGCTTTGCACACAGGTGGCTGGAGGTTATCAGTTTCTCCATCTTTAGTTGAACCGAGTGTGGCAACGCCCGGTCCTTGAGAAGGTTAAAACAACACTAACTTGACGAACTATCATTGTGGTTTTGATGCGTAGGTAAGAATGATTCTTGCTCAGCCCGTAGCAGCCACGTAAAACTTGCAACAACAAAGTAGAGGACTTCTAACTTCTTTTTGCAGGGCATGTTGTGACTTGATATGGTCAAGACATGATGCTATATTTTATTATATGAGATGATCATGTTTTGTAACCGAGTTATTGGCAACTGGCAGGAGCCATATGGTTGTCACCTTATTGTATGCAATGCAATCACCCTGTAATGCTTTACTTTATCACTAAGCGGTAGCGATAGTCGTAGAAGCAATAGTTGGCGAGACGACAACGATGCTACGATGGAGATCAAGGTGTCGCGCCGGTGACAATGGTGATCATGACAGTGCTTTGGAGATGGAGATCACAAGCACAAGATGATGATGGCCATATCATATCACTTATATTGATTGCATGTGATGTTTATCTTTTATGCATCTTATTTTGCATAGATCGACAGTAGCATTATAAGATGATCTCTCACTAAATTCCATGGTATAAGTGTTCTCCCTGAGTATGCACCGTTGCGAAAGTTCTTCGTGCTGAGACACCACGTGATGATCGGGTGTGATAAGCTCTACGTTCAAATACAATGGGTGCAAGATAGTTTTGCACACGCGGAATACTCAGGTTAAACTTGACGAGCCTAGCATATGCGGGTATGGCCTCGGAACACTGAGATGAAAGGTCGAGCATGAATCATATAGTAGATATGATCAACATAGTGATGTTCACCATTGAAAACTACTCCATCTCACGAGATGATCGGACATGGTTTAGTTGATATGGATCACGTGATCACTTAGATGATTAGAGGGATGTCTATCTAAGTGGGAGTTCTTTAATAATTTGATTAACTGAACTTTAATTTATCATGAACTTAGTACCTGATAGTATTTTGCATGTCTATGTTGTTGTAGATAGATGGCCCGTGCTGTTGTTCCGTTGAATTTTAATGCGTTCCTTGAGAAAGCAAAGTTGAAAGATGATGGTAGCAATTACACGGACTAGGTCCGTAACTTGAGTATTATCCTCATTGCTGCACAAAAGAATTACGTCTTGGAAGCACCACTAGGTGCCAAACCTGCTGCAGGAGCAACACCAGAACGTCTGGCAGAGCAAAGCTGATGACTGCTCGATAGTTCAGTGTGCCATGCTTTATGGCTTAGAACCGGGACTTCAACGACGTTTTGAACGTCATGGACCATATGAGATGTTCCAGGAGTTGAAGTTAATATTTCAAGCAAATTCCCGGATTGAGGGATATGAAGTCTCCAATAAGTTCTACAGCTGCAAGATGGAGGAGAATAGTTCTGTCAGTGAGCATATACTCAGAATGCCCGGATTGAGGAGTTAATCTTCCGGATGATAGTGTTACTGACAGAATTCTTCAATCACTGCCACCAAGCTACAAGAGCTTCGTGATGAACTATAACATGCAAGGGATGGATAAGACGATTCCCGAGCTCTTCACGATGCTAAAGGCTGCGGCGGTAGAAATCAAGAAGGAGCATCAAGTGTTGATGGTCAACAAGACCACCAGTTTCAAGAAAAAGGGCAAAGGGAATAAGAAGGGGAACTTCAAGAAGAACGGCAAACAAGTTGCTATTCAGGAGAAGAAACCCAAGTCTGGACCTAAGCCTGAGACTGAGTGCTTCTACTACAAGAAAACTGGTCACTGGAAGCGGAACTGCCCCAAATATTTGGTGGATAAGAAGGATGGCAAGGTGAACAAAGGTATATGTGATATACATGTTATTGACGTATACCTTACTAATGCTTGCAGTAGCACCTGGGTATTTGATACTGGTTCTGTTGCTAATATTTGCAACTCAAAACAGGGGCTACGGATTAAGCGAAGATTGGCAAAGGACGAGGTGACGATGCACGTGGGAAATGGTTCCAAAGTCGATGTGATCGCGGTCGGCACGCTACCTCTACATCTACCTTCGGGATTAGTATTAGACCTGAATAATTGTTATTTGGTGCCAGCGTTGAGCATGAACATTATATCTGGATCTTGTTTGATGCGAGATGGTTATTCATTTAAATCAGAGAATAATGGTTGTTCTATTTATATGAGTAATATCTTTTATGGTCATGCACCCTTGAGGATTGGTCTATTTATATTAAATCTTGATAGTACTGATACACATATTCATAATATTGAAGCCAAAAGATGCAGAGTTAATAATGATAGTGCAACTTATTTGTGGCACTGCCGTTTTGGTCTTATTGGTGTAAAGCGCATGAAGAAACTCCATTCCGATGGACTTTTGGAATCACTTGATTATGAATCACTCGGTACTTGTGAACCATGCCTCATGGGCAAGATGCCTAAAACGCCGTTCTCCGAAACTATGGAGCGAGCAACAGATTTGTTGGAAATCATACATACTGATGTATGTGGTCCAATGAATGTTGAGGCTCGCGGCGGGTATCGTTATTTTCTCACCTTCACCGATGATTTGAGCAGATATGGGTATATCTACTTAATGAAACATAAGTCTGAAACATTTGAAAAGTTCAAAGAATTTCAGAGTGAAGTAGAAAATCATCATAACAAGAAAATAAAGTTTCTACGATCTGATCGTGGAGGAGAATATTTGAGTTACGAGTTTTGTCTTCATTTGAAACAATGCGGAATAGTTTCGCAACTCACGCCACCCGGAACACCACAGCGTAATGGTGTGTCCGAACGTCGTAATTGTTCTTTACTAGATATGGTGCGATCTATGATGTCTCTTACTGATTTACTGCTATCATTTTGGGGTTATGCTTTAGAGACGGCTGCATCCAGATTAAATAGGGCGCCATCTAAATCCGTTGAGATGATGCCTTATGAACTATGGTTTGGCAAGAAACCAAAGTTGTAATTTCTTAAAGTTTGGGGCTGCGATGCTTATGTGAAAAAGCTTCAACCTGATAAGATCGAACCCAAATCGGAGAAATGTGTCTTCATAGGATACCCAAAGGAGACTGTTTGGTACACCTTCTATCAAAGATCTGAAGGCAAGACCTTTGTTGCTAAATTTGGATCCTTTCTAGAGAAGGAGTTTCTCTCGAAAGAAGTGAGTGGGAGGAAAGTAGAACTTGATGAGGTAACTATACCTGCTCCCTTATTGGAAAGTAGTTCATCACAGAACCGGTTTCTGTGACACCTACACCAATTAGTGAGGAAGTTAATGATGATGATAATGAAACTTCAGATCAAGTTACTACCGAACCTCGTAGGTCAACCAGAGTAAGATCCGCACCAGAGTGGTACGGTAATCTTGTTCTGGAGGTCATGTTACTAGACCATGACGAACCTACGAACTATGAGGAAGCGATGATGAGCCCAGATTCCGCAAAATGGCTTGAGGTCATGAAATCTGAGATAGGATCCATGTATGAGAACAAAGTATGGACTTTGGTTGACTTGCCGAATAATCGGCAAGCCATCGAAAATAAATGGATCTTCAAGAAGAAGACAGACTCTGATGGTAATGTTACTATCTACAAAGCTCGACTTGTTGCGAAAGGTTTTCGACAAGTTCAAGGAGTTGACTACGATGAGACCTTCTCACCCGTAGCGATGCTTAAGTCCGTCCGAATCATGTTAGCAATTGCCGCATTTTATGATTATGAAATTTGGCAAATGGATGTAAAGACTGCATTCCTGAATGGATTACTGGAAGAAGAGTTGTATATGATGCAACCTGAAGGTTTTATCGATCCAAAGGGTGCTAACAAAGTGTGCAAGCTCCAGCGATCCATTTATGGACTGGTGCAAGCCTCTCGGAGTTGGAATAAACGTTTTGATAGTGTGATCAAAGCATATGGTTTTATACAGACTTTTGGAGCAGCCCGCATTTACAAGAAAGTGAGTGGGAGCTCTGTATGATATTATATGTGGATGACATATTGTTGATTGGAAATGATGTAGAATTTCTGGATAGCATAAAAGGATACTTGAATAAGAGTTTTTCAATGAAAGACCTCGGTGAAGCTGCTTACATATTGGGCATCAAGATCTATAGTGATAGATCAAGACGCTTAATTGGATTTTCACAAAGCACATACCTTGAAAAAGTTTTGAAGAAGTTCAAAATGGATCAGGCAAAGAAAGGGTTCTTGCCTGTGTTACAAGGTGTGAAGTTGAGTAAGACGCAATGCCCGACCACTTCAGAAGATAGAGAGAAAATGAAAGATGTTCCCTATGCTTCAGCCATAGGCTCTATCATGTATGTAATGCTGTGTACCAGACCTGATGTGTGCCTTGCTATAAGTTTAGCAAGGAGGTACCAAAGTAATCCAGGAGTGGATCACTGGACAGCGGTCAAGAACATCCTGAAATACCTGAAAAGGACTAAGGATATGTTTCTCGTTTATGCAGGTGACAAAGAGCTCATCGTAAACGGTTACGTTGATGCAAGCTTTGACACTGATCCGGACGATTCTAAATCGCAAACCGGATACGTATTTATATTGAACGATGGAGCTATCAGTTGGAGCAATTCTAAACAAAGCGTCGTGGCGGGATCTACGTGTGAAGCGGAGTACATTGCTGCTTCGGAAACAGCGAATGAAGGAGTCTGGATGAAGGAGTTCATATCCGATCTAGGTGTCATACCTAGTGCATCGGGTCCAATGAAAATCTTTTGTGACAATACTGGTGCAATTGCCTTGGCAAAGGAATCCAGATTTCACAAGAGAACCAAGCACATCAAGAGACGCTTCAACTCCATCCGGGATCAACTCCAGGTGGGAGACATAGAGATTTGCAAGATACATACGGATCTGAATGTTGCAGACCCGTTGACTAAGCCTCTTCCATGAGCAAAACATGATCAGCACCAAGGCTCCATGGGTGTTAGAATCATTACTGTGTAATCTAGATTATTGACTCTAGTGCAATTGGGAGACTAAAGGAAATATGCCCTAGAGGCAATAATAAAGTTATTATTTATTTCCTTATATCATGATAAATTTCTATTATTCACGCTAGAATTGTATTAACCGGAAACATGATACATGTGTGAATACATAGACAAACAGAGTGTCAATAGTATGCCTCTACTTGACTAGCTCGTTGATCAAAGATGGTTATGTTTCCTAGCCATAGACATGAGTTGTCATTTGATTAACGGGATCACATCATTAGGAGAATGATGTGATTGACTTGACCCATTCCGTTAGCTTAGCACTTGATCGTTTAGTATGTTGCTATTGCTTTCTTCATGACATATACATGTTCCTATGACTATGAGATTATGCAACTCCCGTTTACTGGAGGAACACTTTGTGTGCTACCAAACGTCACAACTGTAGCGACCAGACCTCAAATGGCCTGTGCTGCTGTGCACCAGTGTCATCCCTGGATCAGTAATGCTGACACGCACAGTACAAATGGAGGATTTATAACAGAGTAGCAATCACACACTTATTACATCGAATATCTCCGAAGAGATTAAGTATGATAAACATGGCTTAAGGCCATCTAATAACGATAACAGCGGAAGACTTGGAAGATAAGTGAGTCCATCACTCCAGCGGCATCACTGAGTATAAGACCACGACCTAAGGCACCTTACTCGTCGTCTGAAAAGTCTGCAACATGAAACGTTGCAGCCCGAAAATGGGTCAGCACATAGAATATGCTGGCAAAGTAACACATAGAGAGCAATGAACAATAATAATGCTATACTACATGCATATATGGCTGGTGGAAAGCTCTATGGTTACAGTTTTGCGAAAAGCCAATTTTATCCTACTTCAAAGGAATAAATTTTATTTAACTATCATGGTGGTTGTGAAACATTGAGAAGGTACCTCCAACTCAATCCCAATTAAGTGTCATCATTAACCCAACAAAATTAATTATAAGTAACATGGTGATGAGATTCAAATGATAATCCAAGTACTAGATACTCAAGTTGTCCATAACCGGGGACACGGCTAACCATGATTAGTTTGTACACTCTGCAGAGGTTTGCGCACTTTTCCCCACAAGACTCGATCGCCTCCGCTTGATTCTCGCACTGCATGATGTTTGAGAAACGGATGACCGAGACACAGCCTTTCAGAAACAATCCCTCTTTACTCTGGATGGACCGGTACACCTACTTTCCCCTACATCTGCTAGCCCACCTCTTCAAGAGATCTTGTAACCTACTCAACTATGCTAGAGCCCATAATAGCTTGTGGCTGCACATGGAAGTTTCTAGCATGAATAATCTTATGATCCCTTTGAGCCTGGGTGGCGGTCCTTATACAAACAGACAACACTGGGTTCTCCAGGTGCCTCAATCCACTCAGATGTGAGTTTTAGTTGCCACCTTAAGTAAACCATTATTAACAATCTCACATCTGTCATGAATATCTCTCAAACCCATCCACGTCTACGAGCATAGCATGGCAATAATAAAAGCAACGTAGCAGTAACTCCCAAGGGTTTGATAAAATAAAACAGGTAATAGGTACTACCTCAACTACTTCCCAGTACCCACAATTTTAATCAGATCCTAATCATGCAATTGTTTGAGGAATAGATCTAATGCAATAAAAACTGGGCATGGAAAGGATATGATCAAAGTGTTACTTGCCTTGCTGATGATCCGCAAAACCTAGCGAGTCGAAGTAACAAGCGGCACACTCCGGGTACTCTATCGCAAACAAACAAGCATACAATCAGTACTCATCTAATGCATAGGTAAAACTCGAATGAAAGATCCAACCAGAAAGTTCAACTTAAGAACTCCGGTTTGCAAAAAGAATCAAATCGAAAGAAGCAACGAAAGTCAAATGGCGAAAGAAAGAAACTTCGTTTGCTAATCTGGATCTAGGTCAAATTTTACTGTTGCAAAAACTTGTTTGAGTAGGTTAAACGGAAAGAGAATTTCGAGACGAAACTCTAGGCGATTGAATCGCCTGATTCAGATAAACGAGCGAGAAGTTAAACAGAATCGAAGATTCGATCAGAAATCGAATCTGAGAAAATAACGAGAAAAATCCGACGAAAAAAGAAAAACGGACGAACGGTTAAAGAACGGACGTTCGTTAACAGAGAAAAACCGACGAACGCGTTCGTTAAAACGAACGGTTCGGTGAACGCTCGCAAAATAATAAAACCAAAAAAAACCGATCTAGGGTTTTTTTTAACCGAACGGTTTTTTTTAAGAAAACCGGCAACGGCGAGGTGCGGCTACCTCGGGGACGGGCTCCGGCGAGGCTCCGGCGACGGGGCTGCGGGGCTCGGGGCTCGGGCGGCTCGGGGGCGAGGGGCGGGGCTCCGGCGAGCGGCGGCGCAAGGCGCAAGGCGGCGGCGGCGCGCGAGGCGAGTGCGGCGGCGGCGGCTTGAGGTGAGGGAAAGGGGGGGCGGCGGCGGTATAAATAGCGGGGGATGGAGGTGACTTGGGGGAGGGGGTGGCCGGCGGGTGTCGTGCGGGAGCCGGACTCGGCCATGGCGGCGGCGGGCGTCTCGTGCGCGGAGAGGAGAGGCGCGAGGTGGGCCGGCGGCCTGGCTGGGCTGCGGCCCGGTCGGGCGCGCGCAGTTTTTTTTTAAATAAGTTCCGCGGAAAACAATTCGTAGAAAAATAAATAAAAATCAGAAAAATATGAAATAAATTTTCCCCGTCTAGTTAGAAAATCTAGAATAGGGTGAACATTTTTTTAAATCAAAATCAATATTTGGAAACATGCAATATTTTTAATGCAATAAAAATTGCAAATAACATCCAAATAAATTCCAAATAATGATTTTAACATTTTTCCTCCAGTATTTCAATTGTTTTGGAGAAGTCATATTTTCTCCTCTCGTTTATTTTAAAATGAAATATTTTTCCGGAGAGAAAATAATTAAAACCAAATTCCTCGTCTTATTATTTGATAAAAATCAAATATGAAAATTTAAGAAAACCCCCAACTCTCTCCGAGGGTCCTTGAGTTGCTTAGGATTTATCGAGGATTTGTCAAAATGCAATAAAACATGATATGCAATGATGATCTATGTATAACATACCAAATTGAAAATTTGGGATGTTACAACAACGTAACTGGGTGATTATAAAGGTGCTCTACAGGTGTCTCCGAAGGTACTTGTTGAGTTGGCGTATTTCGAGATTAGGATTTGTCACTCCGATTGTCGGAGAGGTATCTCTGGGCCCACTCGGTAATACATATCACTATAAGCCTTGCAAGCATTGTAACTAATGAGTTAGTTGCGGGATGATGTATTACGGAACGAGTAAAGAGACTTGCCGGTAACGAGATTGAACTAGGTATTGAGATACTGACGATCGAATGTCGGGCAAGTAACATACCGATGACAAAGGGAACAACGTATGTTCTTATACGGTTTGACCGATAAAGATCTTCATAGAATATGTAGGAGCCAATATGAGCATCCAGGTTCCGCTATTGGTTATTGACCGGAGACGTGTCTCGGTCATGTCTACATTGTTCTCGAACCCGTAGGGTCCGCACGCTTAGAGTTTGGTGACGATCGGTATTATGAGTTTTAGTGTTTTGATGTACCGAAGGTAGTTCGGAGTCCCGGATGTAATCATGGACATGACGAGGAGTCTCGAAATGGTCGAGACGTAAAGATTGATATATTGGACGGCTATATTCGGACAACGGAAGTGTTCCGGATGATTTCGGAGAAAACCGGGGTGCCGGAGGGGTTACCGGAACCCCCCGGGGAAGTATTGGGCCTTAGTGGGCCTGAGGGGAGAGAGAGGGCAGCAGCCCAGGAGGTGGCGCGCCCCTCCCATGAGGAGTCCGAATTGGACTAGGGGAGGGGGGCGCGGCCCCTCTTTCCCTCTCCCTCTCCCTCTCTTTCCTTCCCCCTTCCCTCTTCCTAGTTGGACTAGGAAAGGATGAATCATTTTCCTAGTACGAAGAGGATTCCTCCTCTCCTTGGGGCGTACCAAGGCTGGACGGCCTCCCCCCTTGCTCCTTTATATACGGTGGCGGGGGGCCACCCAAAGACACACAAGTTGATTGGTCCAAGCCGTGTGCGGTGCCCCCCCTCCACCATAATCCACCTCGATCATATCGTAGCGGTGCTTAGGCGAAGCCCTGCGTCGGTAGCATCATCATCACCGTCATCACGCCGTCGTACTGACGAAACTCTCCGGTGAAGCTCTGCTGGATCGGAGCTCGCGGGACGTCATCGAGTACTTGGATCGGTCGGATCGTGAAGACGTACGACTACATCAACCGTGTTGTGCTAACGCTTCCGCTTTCGGTCTACGAGGGTACGTGGACACACTCTCCCCTCTCATTGCTATGCGTCACCATGATCCTGTGTGTGCGTAGGAATTTTTTTTGAAATTACTACGTTCCCCAACACCTTTTTAGTGGCTTTATTTAATTTGCGGAAATCAATTACCATTTTATAACCTGTAACAATTCTTTGTGGGATCAATTCATCTTTATCATTAGGAACTACAGTAATACCTCCCTTCTTAGGGACACAATGGACATGACTTACCCACTGATTATCAGCAACGGGATAAATTATACCTTCCTCCAGAAGCTTTAGTATTTCTTTTCTTACCACTTCATTCATCTTAGGATTTAACCGTCGTTGGTGACCAAAAACCGGTTTAGCGTCTTTCTCCAATTTTATTTTGTGCTGCCATAGAGTGGGACTAATGCCCTTAAGATCATCAAGAGTATATCCAATAGCAGCACGGTGCTTCTTCAGAGTTTTTAATAATTACTCTTCTTCCTGCTCTGAAAGGTTAGCACTAATAATAACATGATATATCTTCTTTTCATCAATATAAGCATATTTAAGAGTATCAGGTAATGGTTTAAGCTCAAACACGGGATCACCCTTGGGTGGAGGAGGATCCCCTAGAATTTCAACACGCAAGTTGTGTTTCAAAATAGGTCCCTGTTTAAAGAATACTTCATCTATTTCCCTTCTTTCATTCATAAACATATCATTCTCATGGTCTAGCAAATATTGTTCTAAATGATCATTAGGAGGCACGACAATAGAAGCAAGACCAATAATTTCATCTTTACTAGGCAAATCTTTATCATGGGGTTGTCTATGAAATTTAGCAAAATTAAATTCATGAGACATATCCCCTAAACTAATAGTAACAACATCCTTTTTGCAATCTATCTTAGCATTAACAGTATTCAAGAAGGGTCTGCCAAATATAATGGGACAAAAGTCATCTTGTGGGGAACCAAGAACAAGAAAATCAGTAGGATATTTAACTTTCCCACACAAGACTTCAACATCTCTAACAATCCTAACTGGTGAAATAGTATCTCTATTGGCAAGCTTAATTGTAACATCAATACCTTCTAACTTAGCAGGTGCAATGTCATGCATAATTTCTTCGTATAAAGAATGAGGTATTGCACTCGCACTAGCACCCATATCACATAATCCATGATAGCAATGATGTCCTATTTTAACAGAAACAACAGGCATGCCAACAACAGGTCTATGTTTACCCTTAGTATCGGGTCTAGCAATTCTAGCAGCTTCATCACAGAAGTAAATAACATGCCCATCAATATTATCGGCCAAGAGATCTTTAACCATATCAATACTAGGTTCAACTTTAATTTGCTCAGCGGGTGTCACTAGTAGAAAAAGGTTCTATTATCCCGGTTCGTAAGGGCCTTTTGTCACGGTTTAGGAACCGGGACTAAAAAGTCGTTACTAATGCCCTAGGCCTTTAGTCCCGGCTCTTACACGAACCGGGACAGATGGGCCTCCACGTGGCCGCTGCGGCCAGCCCAGGCAGGAGGGCCTTTGGTCCTGGTTGGTGACACCAGCCGGGAGCAAAAGGCTTCCACGCGTCAGCATTTCAAGGGCTGGGGTTTTTGTTTTTTTTGAAAGGGGGAGGGTTTAGGGGGTAATTTAGGGTGTGTAAGCTAGATAACAGAGAGAAGTGTCCTCTCTTATTTCCGTGCTTGGTTTACCAACGCTACTGCTACGACTAAAAATGGCTTAGATTAAAGTGAAGGGAACATGTGGTGCATGTCGAAAGTAATATTAATCCTAACTTGATCAAGTTTGGATTAGTACTACTTTTGACATGCACCACATGTTTGTTGTCTTCACTTCATTCCAATCCATGTTCATTTCACCCACTGATATATAATAACTCTTCATGCCCGCATCATGCATCATCATAATAACAAGTCCTACTAATCATCATCATACAACTTCTACTCGTTATTAATAACAAGTCATACGATCATCATCCTCATAGTCATCGAACCAACCCTACTTAATTGTTCTAGGCACATGATCATCAGTATTAGGTAGGACCTAAATACCCTATTTAAGGTAAAATAGCATAAAACAATATAGACCCTGACTCTCCATTATGAAGAATGGAGATCATCATGTCTCCAATTCTTGAGCTTCGCTTCCTTTTGCTTCCAAGAACCTCCTTACGACTGTCCATACATTTTTTCCATTCCTTGAATTTCATGTCTCCACTTCTTTTAGAAATCCGGTATGCACAGTTCAGATTCGTAGGATGACCTCGACGTATGTTCAAAACATCAAGGCGACCACTCTGATACATCAGATGAGGCACACAATCCTCTGGGATTATCCGTTGAAAAACATAGTAATAACTTCATAGTTAGCAATGATGTACTAGTTTTAGAAGTATGCAAAAGATGCACAGATGTCGTAATAGTAAGAAATCTTACTAGGGTATCTCCATAGTAGTTACCGTAGTTCTACACGTGCACTAGTGGCATGTATTGACCATAATGTGGAGGAGTTTTACAATAGATATTGTAATTCTCAAGATCAGTACAAAATCCGACCAGATGAGTTTGTTGGGGAACGTAGTAATTTCAAAATTTCCTACGCACATGCAAGATCATGGTGATGCATAGCAACGAGAGGGGAGAGTGTTGTGCACGTACCCTCGTAGACCGTTTTTTGAACTTATTTGAACTCCAGACTTTTTGTGTGTTCAAAATGCACCATTCGAAGCCACATCATCAATTTTCAACCCTTTCTGACTTCATTTGTTATTTTTCATGCATTCACTGATTTTTTTGAGCTATAAGACCCTGAAATTCAAAAGCATTTCAAATGAACTCTGAAAAGGTTGAAAGTTGGCATGGTATCATCATTTCACCCACATAGATTGTGCTAAAAGGTTGACAGGGTTAGGGCATGGACAACACATAAAACCATTCTGCTTGTTTGCCTTAGCCACTTCGAGAAAATTATGCAGGCCCTTAATGTACTCGGAGGTGTGTCTGTCACCGTACATCCATTGCCGGTTCATCTACGTGCATTATATATAATTATGTGTGTCAAAAACCATTACAGATTCACATGTATAGATAAGTGACCAAATTAATAGAAGTTCATCATCACATTAAAACCAAGGTACATACATTGTTCAAATTGAACAACATATAACTCTCCAGAGCATCTAGTTAAACCATACATTGAAACTATGTAAAACCTTTCAATGCTACAACAAATGCGATCATAATCACAACCAAGGTAACAATTGATCCAATGGCATAATGATACCAAGCCTCTGTATGAATGGCATATTTTCTAATCTTTCTAATCTTCAACCGCATTGCATCCATCTTGATCTTGTGATCATCGACGACATCCGCAACATGCAACTCAAATATCATTTTCTCCTCCTCAATTTTTTTTATTTTTTCCTACAAGTAATTGTTTTCTTCTTCAACTAAATTTAACCTCCCCATAATAGGGTCGGTTGGAATTCCGGTTCAACTACCTCCTAGATAAATAAAATCTATGTCACGTTGGTCGGCATAATTGTCATAAACAATAATAAATGAACCAAATAGTTATAAAAATAATAATAAATACCACATCCGAATCATAGACAGGATGAGGGCCGATGGCGGCGGATACCAAAACCATCGCACTAAATAATAACAAGGAATAATAAAAGTAAGAAAATTAGAGAAGTATCAATCTAAAGTAAGAATTTTTTCTTTCAGAAAGAAGATAAGAACAAGAGGCTCACCACGGTGGTGCCGGCGACGAGATCGGCGAGGGCGATCGACGGTGGTGAAGACGGGGACAGGACGTGACGGACAGCTAAACCTAGACAAATCTCGGGAAAAATAGAGCTCGGAGGTCAAGTTTCGAGAGGAGAAAGCTTATCTAGTGTGGCTCGCGCATTTCATCGAACACCTCATGTGCATACGAGGTGAGCTGGAGCACCACAAAGCTCTCCCCTCGCCAGCCAGAAAAAACAGAGCAGTGTGGAGTGCTCTACTCGCGGGCGAGGGGGTATATATAGCCACCTCATTGGTCCCGGTTCGTGGCTAGAACCGGGACTAAAGGATACCCTTCTGTCCCGGTTCTAGGCACGAACGGCGACCAATGGCTATGGGCCAGGAGCGAGGACCATTGGTCCCGGTTCGTGCATAGAACCAGGACAAATGGGTCCACAAGAACCAGGACAAATGCCTCCCGAGGCCCGGCCGGCCCCCTGGGCACACGAACCAGGATGTATGCTCCCCATGGGTCTCGGTTCGTGACAGAACTGGGACTAATGGGCTGACCAGGCCCCAACCAAAGCCCTGTTTTCCACTAGTGTATATCTTTGACCTGCCTTCTATACATCAAAAACTTGTATGACATTCATACATGAACTGGATATTCCAGTCATCTTTCTTTCTGCCTTTTAGTATTATCCGTGAACCCGTAAGCCGAATGGCCACCCAGTTACTAATGACGTTTAACAAACCCCAAAGTTCACGAAGCAAGCACGAAGGAACTCGATACTCTCATGGTCTAAGTAATTGTGCAAACATTAACGATCTCTGTGATATTAACCATAAACTTGTGATGAAAAGAATCTCATAGCATAACATCAATTTGGGTCGATTCAACACAAGTGTTCTACCAACATCGTGCCCTCAAAATTGCCAGCATAGACATGCCCCTAATCAGGAAAGCAGGATCATCATGCAATACATGAGCCAGTCTTAGAGGCAAGACTAGGAATACATTTTACTGTTTAGTATACCACACGTGCACATGAGTTTCCCTCTGAGCCTATTGGATATTGCAGACTCGAGAATCATTGCAGTTATAGCATGGAACATAAACATAATTATGAACCTGGAGATAAATAATATCATTTATTATTGCCTCTAGGGAATATCTCCTACAGACTCCCACTTCCACTAGAGTCAATAATATAGTTAATTCTAATGCACTTCACACCTATGGCATACCGGTGTAAAAAATGCTTCGCATGTGGTATAGCCTGATGTCCATCGGATCTGACAACTTCATCTCCGTGTGTATCTCTGCATATCTTCGCATTTTCATGCTTCCACAAAATTCATATTTTGTGTGGACTTGGCTTTGTATATATGTGAATCATTGGTCGAAACCTGATTCCTTGGACTGAGTTATGGAGCAACTATCTGCAATAGTGTCCCATTGACCAAAGACTTCTTGGAACCATACTAAGTTCATGAATGAACTATATGATTCAACATCTTTGTCTTTGTCGCTTCTAAAGCGGCAACATACTTCGCCTCTGTTATAGAATTCACCACTGTAACTTGTTTGGAATAATTTCCAACTGACTGCACCATCATATTGTGTGTTACACAAAACCCTCAATTTAAATCGAAAATCGCATGGAGAAATGATGAAGATTGTATCGATGCAACCTTTTACCACGAACTCTTCATGATCTCCACTTGCGAGAAAACATGTCATCGGTACTACTTTACTACTCAATGATCCTTTTTCACTGTTGTCCCATGATCAGTACTTTTGATCACTTTCGTATCTATACTCGCAACAGCTTGGGGGTATTGAACATATTTGGTTGTTTTACATACCATGGAATACATGATTAATCCAAACACAGGAGTGTGTGGAATCTCCATCATGTATTTTGCTCATCAGTGTTTTGGGACATTGATTCTTGCAAAAACTCTTTCCATCTGACTTCGGCAAGAATCACTCCTTGTCGTTCTTAGTGGTAAACGGTTTTAGCATCTTGTCAATATGTATTTTTCTCGGCCCTATTAGGTAAATCTATCTCCATAGACCATTATGCCTAATATCAAGGCTATTTAGCCCAAGCACATCATCGAAAAATTATTTTCAAATAAAGTCCTAATTCGTGTCAAGAAATTTATATCCAATTAACAATGTGTCAAGCACACAAGGTTTTCAGAAATATTATTATGCTCCCACTTACTTTCTTGAAACCACAAGGATCTTCGTTACCCATTGATGAAGTCAAACCCCTTTGACCATTCCATCAAAAACGAAGATTCCAACTCCATTTTGCTCTCTTCTGTCCATTGCTGGAACTCTGAAGCTAGCATATTTACTAGCATCCTCTGGACCGACAAAATACTTTGGATTGTATCACATACAAGTCCTAGGTTGTATTTCCATTACATGGAAATTCTTTTGTCATCCATGTTTCATATCTCACGTTTTGAAATATGTATTAATTGCTAATTTAACCCGAACCGACTTTAAGCATTGCTACGGTGAGACAATCTCATTGTAGTCAACTCCTTGAACTTGGTATTGCAACAAGTCGAGCTTAATGGATAAAACATTTTTATTCGTATCAGTTTATAGTCCCATTAAAATACATTAGACTCCAAGTCTTTCGGAGGGTTTATCAAGATTTAAATCTTGAATCATTTATGGAAACTATCTCGGATTATATTGGCATTTAGCCAATTCCAGAGTCAGGGCCCATCAACGCTTCCTTGTGTATCACAGGTATACTGTTGTCTAACAACAATATCTCGTTTGCACACCTGAGAGGTTTGCACGAGTTTTGCCTACATTGTTCAGCTGCAAGTTCGACTGAAGTCCATACATCTCCTGTAGAGGCTTCCGTATTAGTCGCAGTAGGAAACGCTGGAATCACTTCCAAGGTTCCTTTCGCATGCAGCTGAATCGTCGAGTTGCACTGTCCTCCCACTTAACCTTTTGCAAGAACTATTCTCTTTAAAAGCATACCGTTTTGTGGCAAAAATCGTTTGCCTCGGTATAGTGGTGGGGGAATACCCAATGACTTGGAATAACTTACAAAGTAGCACCTGTCTGATTTGGAATAGGTTTTTAACCTTTTACACAAGCCCCATATTCCAAATGTTAAGAAAAGATATAACATGGTTGGGCTTACCATACCATGCCGTCATTTCAACAGACCTGATGGAGCTATTTTCAGTGTAAAAGCCGCGGTCTCTAAAGCATTACTCTTTCAAAGTGATAATGGAAAATTTATTTATGTCATCTTTGATCTTACCATGTCATAAATGTTTTAAGTACATCTTCACAGACATTCCACTCATAGTGGTGTTCCAGGAGGTGTAAGTTATGAAACACTTTTCACAACTCATCAGACATCCGCTAAACTTGTAACTCAGATATTCCTTTCTGCAATCAAATTGTAGAACCATAATTTCCTTGTTACAATAACTTCTACTTCATTTTTGAAAACCTTTCAAATGATTTCAGAAGATCCAGACTTACCTCTCATCAACCAAATATGCATATCTCTACTTGAGTCATTTCTGAAGATATATAAATCCACTACTTGCACCAACATTTATTGAACTACACACATCAAAATGTATGATCACTAATAAGTTTGTTGCTCGTTCCTTATGGCATGTGAACGATATTTCAGTCACTTCACTTTTCGGAGGAAAGTTGGAAGTGTCAGATGATTCAAAATCAAACGACTTCAAAATCCATCATAATGGAATTTTTCCATGCGGGTTTCTCCAATGTGAACAAATGCAGTGCCACACATGTGTGGTATTCTCATAGTCTTGCAACATTTAGAATCAGTGTTATGGATGTATCATTTTACCATCAGTATTCATAACATACATCCCATTTTGGATGGAAGCATGGCCCTTCATGTTATTCATAATATTGAACAACAATTGTTCTTTTATGAACAACCCTTTTGCAATAAACATTGTGCAATGGGCTAGAGTGTAAGAAACTCTAAAATGAATTATGAAAGTAAACACAGAGATAATATATTAATATCATTATTCATAACATACATCTCATTCATAATGAAAGTATGGCCCTTATGTTTATTCATAATACTGAACATCAAAAGTTCTCTTATGAACAACCTTCTTGCAAGATACCTTATGCAAAGGGCAAGAGTGTGAGAAACTCTAAAATGAATTATGAAAGAAAATACATGGGTAATACACCGATGGAAGGTATAGTAACTTTTACTATGTTCCCAACACGTATTAAAACCTCATTCCTGGCTAGTCTTTTTAGGCCATAGTAGCTCTTACATTGATTCGCAACAGAATGCAATCAAGAAGGTATCTTTGTGATTAACTCACAATACCCAAGAATTAGTGATTAACATGTCTAACCATAATTCCCAAGAACTATATCTTTGGCCAGCCTTCTATACATCAAAAACTTGTATGACATTCATACATGAGCTGGATATTCCAGTCATCTTTCTTTCTGCCTTTATAGTTCTAATAGTTTAACTTTTAGTATTTATCGTACTCCCAAAAGAAGCACCCAACTTAAGAGTGGCTTTTAGCCCTGGACATCCTATGGGTGAAAGTCTCACAGACACCCTTTTGGATAATCCCTTTCTCTTTAAGTGGTGGTTTTATTCACCATCGGCACATGACACGCGTTCTTCTGGATCCCTCTCCTAACAGTCTAACGCCCAGAAACACTTTACTAATCCTTTGCAAACAAACATTACTTTGTTTGTACCTGAAAATGATTTTCAGTTCCATGAATGTCATGTAACTATCCCAAACTTCCAAAGTTCGGGTCTCATGGAAGCAAACACTTTGCACTTGAGCATAATGGAATTCTAGCTTTTGGATCGAAGGACAAGAGTCACATCATCCATAGCATTTGCGGGAGGATACCGAAAGCATGCGATTGGACAAAGTCCTTCTCGGCACTCTTGAGGACAATCCTCACATTACATTACCAACCACAAAGTTTTAACCAGATATTTAACAACTTATTCAATTTTAACAGGAAAGGTGGAAACGCGAGCCATTATTCTACAACTATTATGCAATTTTCACTTAGACAACATTCATAATGAATTGCACCGAAAATTAAAAAAAGTTAATTCTACAGTGAGCTCCCACTTAAATCAACATCTCTCAAAATTGATTAAGAGTGATTCAAAATCCATATTTTAATTCAACGCCATTGATGTGGACATCACTGATGACGAGAATTTCAATCGGTAGGCAAACTTGCCGATCACATCTCTATGTGATTCTTGTTCATCTTTTGATGGGCGTGTTCCGAGCTCAGGACTCTCCTGCCTGAACGTCAAAGACAACCAAGTGATCTTGCTGCGAGGTCTGACCTCACCCGCCTCATTCCTCTCGATTCGTTCGTGCCCATGTGGACATGGCGCACCCCGAAAAGATACGAATTTCAGACGGTGCTACACATGGGTGAACACTAACTACTTTGATATTTTTAAGTGAGAGATCGCCCTAATAAAAAGCAACTACTATGCAATCAAGAAGGGTGCATCATATGGGATAAATATCTCAGGCAATTCATAATAGCATGATATGGTATAGCCCTTTCTGACGGAGAAGTCTTTCATTTCTTTGTCTTTGGCATTTGCGTCGGTGTTCACCTTCGCAAAGATTGCCACCACCTTGTCGATGCACCAGATAATATTGCTATCTCTATAGCTAATAAAATAAGTGCATTACTTAAGGTTGACACGCAGGTCATTAAAGTGACAATCATATGGCTCCAGCCATCATGCCGAATCTTGACACGCAAGTCATGTTAATCAATTTACATCATATAGTCATTTCATACATAAACAAATTATTATGAGCACTGCTATACCACATCACATGCACATGCAAACCCTCCTCCAAAACCAAGTTAGACGCCTCTAATCGGTTCATGCAAAAACTTGTTTTCCGTGGCTTCTAAGGTTTCGAAACAAACCGAAGCTACCAACGTCCATCATCAAGTATGATAGTTCATGTCGCTAGATTAGCTTTCCGGGTTGTATGAAGCACGAGATAATAAAATCTCGAACCCCATACTAAACTTCTTCATACGCATGACCCCCGTGCAGATCATATCTGCATTGCCCTTTTGTCTGCGAAATTTCATCTTTCTTTCTAACTATGGTGGATTTCAACGAACTGTTAGCACTTCGTTGATCAATCAGGATCGCGGATTGCCAAACATTGAAAATACACCATGCCGTTATCAAGATCAGAAATATGGAAATTCCAGGGAAGCAACAAGAACATCGGGTAACAGATTTCATCTGCTACCCGCACAAATAATTTTCAGTAATAGAACTCATCTACTACAAATTATATTGTGCAACACCCATACATCTCTATGTATTCTAGATCGCAACCTGCATCTACGCATAGCACGGCTCATGATGCCACTATAGGGTAACACGGTAAAAAATCAAAATTTTCCGACTTACGCACCAGCCCAGGACCACTATGGAGACTGCATACAAGGTTTGATTTTTTTCGTTACCGACTCGTAGCGCAGCGAGAAGTAGAGTCGATGACGATCGGCGGTGCAGATCCCCGCAGCTAGGATTTATAGCCTCCCAACCGCGAGGATGTGTACCCTCATCTGCCCCTCGGACAGCCCTCCAGGAGGTGGTCGGAAAGTCGCCCGGATGATGTCGCGGACAGCCCTTCGGGAGGACCTTCGAAACTTGGACGGTCACTCGGACAGCCCATCGGGAGGACCTTTGAAACTCGGACGGTCACACGGACAGCCCTTCGGGAGGCACTCTCGAACTAAGACCGAAACTACGATCTCTCTACAGAGTTGCACACATACGGTGTCATCTATCCGGCAGGGCTTCACCGTCCAGAACTAGTTCCCAACGGAACCCAGACAGCCTTTCGGCTCTGCGAAACTATTTTGCGGGGAGGGAGAGAGAAGCCAGAACATTGCAATGTCACTTGTATGTGGGAAAGTGTGTGTGTGTGGAGAGTACCTATCCACCTCTATTTATAGGAAACCCAAGGGGTAGGGGGCACATGAAAAACCCAAAATGCCAACACTTTATGTCACACATAAAGGGCATAAAGGGATAACAAGTGGAGCCCCATGGAGGAGCTGCACCCTCCAACATCCCACCTTCATGGGGCCCCCCAAAGGGGGTTCCTTGATGCCCAAGTCCTTCTAGAAGCCTTTTGGGAAAAGCCCCGAAAGGTGGCTTTCCATAAATATCCCAAAAAGCACTTTCACTATTCATGACGACATTTTTCAGCGTCCGTTCGAACTGAAAATATTTATGTGGGCTTAGAACATTTCAAGTACCCACTAAAATAATTTTCAATGCGTTCTGAAACAATTCCGGATTAGTGATTTTCTTCTGCGAAAAGCATCTGAAGTGGTTTCGGCAGCTCTGGAGCATTTCCAGCTTTTATCCCGGAAAATTCCAGAAAGTTTCTAGAACGACTCTGGCACCCTCCAAGAATTATCAGGCATGCGCCGAAACCAATTTGACTTAATAGTATATCCCGAAATAACTTTTCGATTTCACCGAAACTCATCCGATGACCTCTCTCTCCGAAAGTTTTCCGCTGTCCGAAACTTTTTCGGTGAATTTCTCTCAGACTCCCTGTCTAGTATTCAATAGATAGATGACAAGCGTGTGACCCTATAGGTTCGGTGAAGTATATACATGACCCGGAAACCCTTCCGATCAATGATCAACATCGGAGCTGTGGACACCCATATTGACCCCTATACCCACACGAGTAAATATTCGAGTGAACCTCTAGTTGCACTGAGCTATTCCTGTTGCTTCGTGATATGTCACAAACAACCGAGGTGAGATTTTTTGCATCCCGGTGGACGAGCAATTTGTCTACCATGCAAGTTACCTTGTTACCCACTACTAGGGAAAACCCTAGTAGTAGCGCGGGTTTAATGCCCACTAGTAGCGCGGGACACCGTGCTACTAATTAGGCGCTATAGCTATTACTTAGCAGTAGCGAGTGCGACACGCGCTACTGCTAAGACACATAGCCGCAGCGTTTGTTCTCTCTCACGCTGCTGCTAATCTAGCTAGTAGCAGCGTGTTTACTATCCATCGCTACTAGTATTCTTTTTTTCATTTTTTTTATTTTGTGTGTATTTATACGCCGTTATACAAATTTTGGTACAATACCAATTATGAGGTTTATACCATTATGTCCATAACAGTGTGTCAAATGAAGGTAGATTAGGTTCAAGTGGAGGCAATATGTGGTGCATGTCAAAAGTACACTACTAATCCAAACTTGATCTAGTTTGGACTAGTAGTACTTTTGATGTGCACCACATGTTGCCTCCACTTGAATCAAATCCGCCAGCACAAGCTATTTAATCATCGTCATAGTCATTACCACCAACAGTAGTTATTTAATCATCATAGTCATAGTGTAGCACATCATCATCTTCAAACTCATTCTAGCTAGCTAATCACCACCAACACTAGATGCGGTAGCTATCTAATCACCACCAACACTAGCTAATAATAATCATCATAGTCATTACCACCAACACTAGCTATTTAATCATCATAGTCATAGTGTAGCACATCATCATCTTCAAAGTCATTTCTAGCTAGCTAATCACTCCTGCAGCTCTCTCTCAGGTAAAATAACATAAAACATGTGTAGCACTCATGCTTCATCAAGTTGGAGCATGCAGATGAACCTGTTTCCTAATCGTGGGCTGCGCTTCTCTGTGATCATCCAAAATTTTGCTCCAGTCTTTCACTATTAAGCATTCCTTGCTATTAGAAATCCTGAATGCACTAAAGTGCATTGTAGGATATCTTGTCCATAAGCTAACAATTCTCATGCGACCTTTAGTATCGATCCAATGAGGCACAACATTCATCGGGAGTCCCTGTTGAAGAACATCGTATAGTAACATACTTAGCAATGAAGTTTAGCTTAAAAATAATGTATGCAAAAGATGCACTGAGGACAAATAGTAAAAATCTTACCATCTTTCCTAAATAGATGTGACCGTAGTTCAGTACGAACACTATTGGTCGCACGTTTTGAGTACTAAGATTTTTAAGTCCGGAAAAATAATTTCTCTTGACAGTATGAAGATCCTCAAGCCATGAAACATAATGACTTATCTCCTCGAAATAAGCTGTCAATAGAAATTAGTTGTCAACTATTTTTGAAAAAACAATATCAAAGACATAAATATGGTTGAGAAACTCACATAATGGTATAACTGGAGGCGTTTGCACATTGACCCAGATGTCGATATTACCTTCAATATCATCTTCCGGACGAATATCAAAGGTGATAACCATATCAGGCTCCAATGCATAAGTCTTGCATAGTGCTTGCCAAGTTTTGCATCCAAAATAGGTGTAGGTGTCTGCGTTGTATAATTTTGCGTGGAAAATACAACCATGCTCGATCTTCAAGTAAACTCTCTTTACCTCCATAGTTGTTTTCATACGACTGAAACCTATCTTATCCAAGAGAAAAACTCTTGCATGGCAGGGGATACGCTGGTAGAATAGTAAAAAAATTAAATTCTAAGTTGAAGCAAATGAAGCAGATGTCATGATTAATTACGAAAAAAGACTTGTCGTTGTGACTTACTGTATCCACTTCGAAGTTCTCGTCCAGCTTGATGCTGAAGCGCCTATCATCATCTAGGAAGATTTTGTCGCACAGGCCGCGCTCGTCTTTGCAGTATGTGCAAATACCGAAATCCTTTTCGTCGTCAGACATTTCCTATGTTCATAGTTGAAACATTAATTGAAAATCGATCGAAGAAAACTACCAGGATACTCAACACACAAATCCAAGGCACTCGGTATTTCCTACATATTCTGGCACAAGTCATGCCAACATTCACGGAAAAATCCGCCATGACCTTTGCTAAAATAGGACATATCGAGCGCCTGAAATTTGCCGGAATGGAAATGAATCAACACTTAGGCAAAACATAGGCCACTCGGAGGTGTAACCTGCAAACATGACCGGCCACTTGGGCAAGCATATATCCTATTTGAGCAAGACAAGATATACATTTCAGAATATCTTATAGGACTCATATTGACATGAGCATTCATTAAGAAAAACAAAATCGTAAAATAAATAAGTATTCAAATTAGCATGCATTCAATAACAAAAAGTAAATCATCTCTTGCGTCCGTACATCGTCAAATATTATCACTAATACATACCGAATAGTATGATACATATAACATCACTAATACAACTAAAACCCTAGCGAACGACGGGTATCGGCGCGGGCGGTGGACAGCCAAAGAGAAGGAACCATCACAGGATCATAGCTCCAGTGAGATCCCTGGAGAACCTGCCAGGTATTGGAGAACCGGTGCTCCAGCTCAACCAAGTAGCGACGGACGTGCGCGTCCTCCTCGCTGACACGGTGACCGTCACCTCCACGGGGTCCTCAAGCCCCTCGACCGTCACTGGCCCACGCGACCGCCACCATAGAAGGTTTGGGTCAACGACGGGCTGACTCCTCACCAAGATGCACCCCCCGGTAGGTAGCGCCTCCCAGTACCAGCACGGCGGAGCCCAGTCCCGGACATGGCCCATCTGGTCAAGCAGGCATCCTCCACCGAGTCGACGACGCGGATGCGCGATAGGCATCGTTGACGTCGATGCGGGAATAATTGCTTTAACTAAAAAAATAACAACAAATGTGACATGTTCAAATAGTTCTATTAATTCAACTAGTTCTTACTAAAAATAAACTTACTATAAATAAAAATAAACTAGTACCTAATTAGTACCTAGTTCTTACTAACTAATTAGTACCTAGGAACTACTGCCCTAATTACCATCTAATTTGATGAACCTAGGGGTGGAAAGTGGTAACGGATATTCCAATTATCCAACTTAAAAGTGAAATAAGTGTTTATTCATCATCTAAGAAAACATCCGAGCCGCATCCGTATCCGATAATATCCGCGTCCGATTCGTTTCCACCCATAGATGAACCCTAACTCATTTGATGCAACTAAAATTTGAAGAACCCTAGGCAGAGGTAGTGGAGAGGGAGGAGCAGGTGTGCTCACCTCGGGTGCCTGCGGCGAGGGAGGGGCAGGCGGCGTCGAGGTCGGGGTCGGGGCGCGGGCGCGCGACGGAGGGCGGCGTCGAGGTCGGGGTCGGGGTCGGCGTCGAGGTCGGGGTCAGGGGCGGCGTCGAATCCTTGGTCAGGGGCGGCGTCGAGGGTGTGCGGAGAGCGACGGGAGAGCGCGCGGCGGCCGACCGCCGACGGCGGCGGCGACAGCGGAGGAGTTGGATTTGGGGGAAGTGGCCGTGGGGAAGAACGAACCGCGCAGTTAAGTCAGAAGTAGCAGTAGCGCGTTCCAGGAAGTGCACTACTGCTAAGCTAGCTACAGCGCGTTCCTCGATACGCGCTACTGCTATTCCTTTCTCTTTTTCCCCTTTTTCATTTATTTTTCTATCCATTTTATTTTTTTCCTTTCACCTTTTTCTATTTCTTTCAGTTTCATTTACTTTTCTATTTGCTTTCTATTTAATTTTATTTCCTTTAGCAGTAGCGCCTTTCAGCGTAAACGCGCTGCTACAAAGCAAGTAGCGGTTGCGCGGTTTGACGTAGATCGCTACTACTATGTGTAGCCTATCGGCTAAGCCGTGGGAATTTTAGTAGTAGCGCTTTTATCTTCAGGCGCGCTACTGCTACAACTGTATCTATAGCACTGTTTACATCAGCGTGCTACTGCTACTTAGCACCAGCATGCTTTTTTAACACGGGCTACTGCTAAAGTTCTGTGTATAAGGTTTTCCCTGGTAGTGACCGGTTTTGTCCTCTTTTCTCGTTTCCGTGTTCCGGCATCCAAGTGATCAAATCACAAGGTGTCTGGCCGGACAATTATGGATACCATTACACTGAGAGGGCCTGAGAATATCTCTCCATCGTCGGAGGAGCAAATCCCAATCTCGAGCTATCTTGTTACTTGTCATACTTTTCCGTGAACCCGTAAGCCGCCGTAATAGCCACCCAGTTACGGATGACGTTTAACAAACCCCAAAGTTCATCAATGTAGCGACCAGACCTCAGACAGTCTAGTCTCTGTGCATCAGTGTCATCCCTGGATCGGTAATGCTGACACGCACAATACTTGAAGGATATATAACAAAGTAGCAGTCACACACTTATTACATCGAAGTCTCAAGAGAGAACTTGTTACAATAAATATGGCTTAAGGCCATCTAAATACGAGAACAGCGGAAGAATTGGAGGATAAAGTGAGTCCATCAACTCCAACGGCATCACTCAGTATAAGACCACGACCTATGGCACCTTAATCGTCGTATGAAAAGTCTGCAACATGAACGTTGCAGCCCGAAAACGGGTCAGCACATGGAATATGCTAGCAAAGTAACACATAGAGAGTAATGAGCAGAATAATGCTAACACTGCATGCATATTTGGCTGGTGGAAAGCTCTATGGTTAAAATTTTGCGAAAAGCCAATTTTTCCCTACAACAAAGGAATAAATTTTATTTAACTATTATGGTGGTTGTTAAACATTGAGAAGGTTCACCCAACTCAATCCCAATTAAGAAATCTTCATTAAACCCAACAAATTTAATTAAGTAACATGATGAGATTCTCATGATAATCCAAGAACTAGATACTCAAGATGTCCATAACCGGGGACACGGCTAACCATGATTAGATTGTACACTCTGCAGAGGTTTGCGCACTTTTCCCCATAAGACTCGATCTCCGCCGTTTGATTTCTCGCACTACATGGTGTTTGAGAAACGGATGACCGAGACACAGTCTTTCAGAAGCGTTAGCACCTTACGATGGGTAGACAGTTACACCTACTTTCCCCTACATCTGCTAGTCTAACACTGTAAGAGTTCACACGACTTAATCAACTATGCTAGAGCCCATAATAGCTTGTGGCTACACACGGAAGTTTCTAGCATGAATAATCTCATGATCCCTTTGAGCCTGGGTGGCGGTCCATAGGAGAATCACACGGTACCCCGGGATTTCCAAAAAAACAGGCAACACTGGGTTCCCCAGGTGCCTCAATCCACCCAGATGTGTGTTTAAGTAGCCACCTTAAGTTGAACCATTAATTAACATCCTCACATCTGTCATGTAATCACTCAAACCCAATCCACGTCTACTAGCATAGCATAGCAATATAAGCAACGTAGAAGTAACTCCCAAAGGTTTGATAATAAACAGGTAATAGGCACTACCTCGTCTACTTCCCGAAACCCACATATTAAACAGTTCCTAACCATGCAATAGTTTGAGGGTTGATCTAATGCAATAAAACAAGGTGATAAAGAGGTATGATCAAAGTGTTGCTTGCCTTGCTGATGATCCGTGAAACCTAGAGACTCGTAGTAGCACCCTTCGCACTCCGGGTACTCTATCGCAAACAAACAATAACATACATAAGATATCAAGCAAGGGTGCAAGGGTAAAACTCAAAATAAGAGATCTAACCAGAAAGTTCAACTTAAGAACTCTGGTTTGCAAAAAGAATCAAATCGAACAAAGCAACGAAACTCAAACTGCGAAAGAAACAAGCTCCGTTTACTAATCTGGACTTAAGTCAAATTTTACAGTAGCAAAAACTTGTATAAGTTGGTTAAATGGAAAGAGGGTTTCGAGACGAAACTCTAGGCACTTGAATCGCCTGATTCCCATAAACGAGCGAAAAGTTATACTAAAACAAAAATCGGATCAGAAATCGCGATCGAAAATATCGCGAAAAATCCAAGAAAAAGAAAACTGACGAACAGGCTAACGAACGAACGTTCGCTGTGTGCGGTTAAACGACGAAAACCGTTCGTTAAAACGAACGTACGAACGAACGACCGCAAAATAACTAAACCGGAAAAACCGAACCGATCTATATAAAAAATAAACCAGGGTTTTTATAAAAAACCGCCGGCGGCGGCGGCGAACTCCGGCGGCTACCTCGGCGGGCGGCGGCGGCGGATGGCGGCTCCAGCGGCCAGGGGGGTCGGCGGCGGGGTGGCGGAATGGGGCGGCGGCGGCTCGTGGCGGCGCGGGCGGAGGCTCGCGGCGGCGGCTGGCGGCGGCGGCGGCGGCGGGGTCGGGCTAGGGTTAGGGTTTAGGTGGCGGCGGACGTCGGTGGGCTGGGGGGCTCGGGCGGCGCTATTTAAGAGGGCCAGCTGGGCGGAGTCCTGGCCGGTTACGGCCCGAGTCGGTTTAACTTTTTTTTAAACAATTCGGACGGGCAGAAAAAGAAAGAAAAGAAATACTAAACGGACTCCAAAAATCCCGAAATAAATTTTCCCCGTCCTCTAAAAATAAGACGGACATGATGAACATTTATTTGGGCCTAAAATGCAATTTTGAAAAGCGCATATTTTCCCAGGCAAATAAAATAGAAATAAAATCCGAATAAAATCAAATATTTGTTTTTAATATTTTTCCTCCAATATTTCATTATTTTTGGAGAATTCATATTATCCCCTCTCATGTATTTTGATATGAGATATTTTCGGAGAGAAAATAATTAAAACAAATGATCCTCGTTTCGATATTTGATAAAATTCAAATATGAAAATCGTGAAATCCCCAACTCTCTCCGTGGGTCCTTGAGTTGCTTAGAATTTCGAGGATCGCAAACCGAAATGCAATAAAATATGATATGCATGATGATCTAATGTATAACATTCCAAATTGAAAATTTGGGATGTTACACACCTACCCCCCTTAAGATGAATCTCGCCCTCGAGATTCGGGTTGGCTAGAAAATAGGTGAGGGTGGTCCTTCCGTAGGTCTTCCTCTCGCTCCCAAGTGGCTTCATCTTCAGTATGGTGGCTCCACTGAACTTTGCAAAACTTGATAACCTTGCTGCGGGTGACTCGGCTGGCAAACTCGAGAATCTTAACTGGTTTCTTCTCATAGGTCAAATCACTATCCAACTGAATCGCTTCCAGTGGCACTGTATCTCTCAGTGAAATATCAGCCATCTCCGCGTGGCACTTCTTCAGCTTGGATATGTGGAACACATCGTGAACTCCCGACAATCCTTCGGGCAATTCCAACTTGTAAGCAACTTCTCCCATATGCTCCAAAACTTTGTATGGTCCTACAAAACGTGGCGCTAACTTTCCCTTAACTCCAAAACGCTTAACTCCTCAAAGCGGGGACACCCGAAGATAAACTCGGTCTCCGACTTCGTAATCTGTCTCCTTGCGTTTAGAATCTGCATAGCTCTTCTGCCTGGACTGGGCTACCTTGAGCCTATCGCGAATCAACTTCACCTTCTGTTCAGACTCTTTAATCAAATCTGGTCCAAACAACTAGCGGTCTCCAACTTCATCCCACAACAACGGTGTCCTGCACCTCCTTCCATACAGAGCTTCGAAAGGGGCCATCTTCAAACTGGATTGATAACTGTTGTTGTAATAAAACTCTGCATAGGGCAAATTATCGTCCCAACTGGATCCATAATCTAGCGCACAAGCTCTCAGCATGTCCTCCAGAATCTGATTTACTCTTTCAGTATGTCCATCTGTTTGCTGGTGAAAAGCTGTACTGAACTCTAGTCTGGTTCCCAAAGTTTCATGCAACTGATTCCAAAACTTTGAAGTAAACTGGGTTCCTCTATCTGATACAATGGTCCTCGGAACTCCATGCAGACATACGATCCTGGTCATGTATATCTTTGCCAACTTAGCACTGGTGTAAGTGGTCTTCACGGGGATGAAATGAGCTACCTTCGTCAAACGATCGACTACAACCCATATCGAGTCATAGCCTGAACGAGTCCTGGGCAATCCCGTGATAAAATCCATGCCTAGCTTATCCCACTTCCATTCGGGTATCGGCAATGGTTGTAGCAATCCTGCTGGCTTCTGATGCTCTGCCTTCACTCTCTGACATACATCACAAACTGCTACATACTCCGCAATATCCTTCTTCATTCCGGTCCACCAGAAACGATCCTTTAAATCCAGGTACATCTTGGTATTTCCTGGGTGAATCAAATATGGTGAATCATGGGCCTCTTGCAGAATCAACTTCCTGATCCCCTGATCATTGGGCACATATATGCGGTCCTCAAACCATAAGGTATCGTGCTCATCCTCGCGAAATCCCTTGGCTTTTCCTTTACTCATCCTTTCCTTTATCTCGGCAATCTCCTTGTCCGTCTTCTGAGCTTCTCTGATCTTATCCATCAAGGTAGACTGAATTTCCAAGGCTGCTACATAACCTCTTGGAACTATCTCCAAATGCAGCTCGCAAAGGTATTCTGCTAACTCCTTGGGTAACTCTCCGGTCATGAGGGTATTTACATGACTCTTGCGGCTCAACGCATCAGCTACTACGTTAGCTTTTCCTGGTTGATAATGCAATCTCATATCATAATCCTTAATGAGCTCTAGCCATCTCCTCTGTCTGAGATTCAGCTCCTTCTGCGTGAAAATGTACTTCAAACTCTTGTGATCCGTGTACACCTCACAACGGTTTCTGATGAGAAAATGTCTCCATGTCTTCAACGCATGCACTACGGCTGCTAACTCCAAATCATGTGCAGCATAATTCAACTCATGGGGTTTAAGCTGTCGTGAGGCATATGAAACAACTCTTCCCTCCTGCATAAGCACTTCTCCAAGTCCTCGACGTGAAGCATCGCAATACACTTCATAATCTTTGCGTTGATCTGGCAGAATCAACACTGGCACTGTAACTAAACGTCTTTTCAACTCCTGAAAACTGGCCTCACATTCCTCAGTCCAATTGAATTTGGTGTCCTTCTTCAACAGTTCCGTCATAGGCTTTGCAATCTTTGAGAAATTCTCAATGAATCTCCGGTAGTATCCTGCGAGTCCGAGAAAACTCCGGATCTCTCCAACTGTCGTGGGTGACTCCCAATTTGTCAGAGTGTTAACCTTGGTGGGATCTACTGCTATTCCTTCTCCAGATATAACATGTCCAAGGAATCCAACTTCCTTTAACCAAAACTCGCACTTGCTGAACCTGGCATATAACTGATGTTTTCTGAGCTTTCCAAGTACCAAACACAAATGCTTCTTATGCTCTTCTTCATTCTTCGAATAGACCAGAATATCATCAATGAACACCACGACGAACTTATCCAAAAACTCCATAAATACCTTGTTCATCATGTTCATGAAATAGGCAGGTGCGTTAGTTAGGCCAAATGACATAACGGTGTACTCATATAGCCCATACCTTGTGGTAAAAGCTGTCTTGGGTATATCCTGCTCTTGAATCTTCAACTGGTGATATCCTGATCGCAAATCAATCTTGGAAAATACTTTAGCTCCTTGTAGTCGGTCAAACAGATCATTGATCATCGGCAGTGGGTACTTGTTCTTGATTGTTACTTCATTCAATCCACGATAATCAACAACCATCCTCAACGATCCATCTTTCTTCTCCACTAGAAGTACTGGTGATCCCCAAGGTGACGAACTTGGGCGAATATATCCCTTATCCAGTAACTCCTTAATCTGCTTCTTAATTTCTTCCAAATCCTTAGCGGGCATCCTGTATGGTCTCTTACATATTGGCCCTCTGCTTGGCAAAAGCTCAATCAAAAACTCAATGTCTCTATCCGGTGGCATGCCTGGCAACTCTTCTGGAAATACATCCGGAAAATCCTTCACCACTGGTACTTCCTCCTGTACAACTCCTGATAAGGAATTCACTTGAGTCCTCTTCGGCACATGCCGGGATACATATTTAATCCTTCTTCCTTCTGGGGTAGTAAGCAAGATCGTCTTACTGGCGTAATCGATGTTTCCTCCATACATCGATAGCCAATCCATTCCCAAAATCACATCCAAACCTTGCGACTCCAAAACTATTAGGTCTGAGGGGAAAACATGCCTACCTATGGCCAATGGCATCTGAAAACATCCTTGGCTTGCCATTTACTCTGCTCCTGGCGAGGTTACTAACATAGGTGTTCTAAGAACTTTGGTGGGCAACTTCTACTTATCCACAAATCCCCTTGATATGTATGAATGTGATGCACCAGTATCAAAAAGAACGATTGCAGTAAACGAATTAACCAAAAACTTACCTATTACTGCATCAGGCTGGGCTTCTACCTCCTCCACGTTAACGTGGTTCACTTGTCCTATGTTGAAAGGGTTCGGCTTCTTCCCCGAGCTTCCATTGCCATTTCCATTCTTAGCTTCAGGACATTCATTTGCATAATGTCCAGTCTTCTGGCATTTGTAGCAAGTGACGTGGCTCACATCCTTCTTGGCTGGGGTTGATGGGTTGGAACGGTTTTGTCCGTTGCTTCCTCCATTACCATTCCCATTCTTGGGGCCACTATGGTTGTGTGAGCTCCCTCCATTGTGATTGTGACCTCCGTGGTTATGCTGAAGGTGTCCTCCCGAGTTCGGGGTAAAACGAGGCTTCTGATGAGCTCCTGTACTGCACTTTCCTTGTCCATACTTCCTCTTACGGCTCTCAATCTGCTGTTGCTTCCCTTCAATCATGAGAGCTCTGTCTACCAACTCCTGGTAGTTGTTAAAAGTTGCCACCATCAACTGCATGCTCAGCTCATCATTCAGTCCTTCCAGAAACTTCTCCTGCTTAGCTGCATCCATAGCAACGTCATCTGGGGCATAACGTGCTAACTTACTGAAATCCTCCACGTATTGGTCAACGGTACGTCCTCCCTGGCGTAAGTTGCGAAACTCACGCTTCTTCATGGGCATAGCTCCTGCTGAAACATGGGCAGTACGGAAAGCTTGCTGAAACTGGTCCCATGTGACAGTGTCAATGGGGTGAGTGGTTGTGTAATTCTCCCACCATGATGTTGCGGCTCCATCAAGCTGATGTGCGGCAAAACGCACTCTCTCCGCATCTGTGCATCCTACAGTGGTCAACTCCCTATCAATCTTGCGAAGCCAATCATCTGCAACAATCGGCTCGGTGCTGCTGGAAAACACCGGCGGATTCAACCTAAGAAAACGGGCTAAGTGGTCAACTGGTGGTGGTGGTGGTGGGTTGTTCTTGTTGTTTTTGTTGTTGTTGCCTTGGTTCTGAACTAGCACTTGCATCAGGGCATTCTGCTGCTGAATCAACTGAGTGATCTCCGGTGGGAAAACAAATCCGGTGTCGCGTCTCGGAGGCATCTGATGGGTTTAGAAAAGATGAGAAAATAGGATAGAATGAGATCTAGAGGGAAAACACTACCCATATGCACATGAGACAAACACAATCATATCACTCCAATCAATTCAAACAAGGCATACAATCGATCTAACTATCGTTACAAAGTGCTTGGACTATACTATACAAATGGTGGAATACTACTACTGATATGGTGGTCGATTAGAAAAATTGATCGGTCGAAGACTCCATGATATCTTCTCCAGCTTCATCAACATAGTCATCATCGCTATCGTCAGGGTCCGAGTCGGTGTCGTCGATGATGATATAGTTCTACGGGCAAGTGGAACTGTCATCTTCTCCTCCTGGCGCAGGGTCTCCCTTGAAAACTCCTAGCTTCTTTGTCAGGTCGCCATTCTTCTCTACTAGTGCGACGATTTCCTCCATATAATCTTCATGTGTAGCCTTGAGTTCTTCCTCCAGCTCCGTGATCCTTGTCATTGCTTTCTTCAAATCCGCCATGGCTGCGCACATCTGGTTCTCCTGGCGTCGAATGTGCTGGTTTAACTCCTGAATGATAGCTGCAGTAGATCCCTTCCTGGTGCTGATCATCTCCCATTGCTCGTCTCAGCGCCCACAAATCTGATAGATAGTATCCTTTACATCATTGTGGTACACTTCTCCAATGCGTCCCATGGTGATGTGGGCTGCCATGCTCTTTCCTACACTCCAGGTTGGTGCATCGAAAGAAAACTCTATGGGCTCAGTGACTGGCGTGAACGTCCTTCCTGGAACTTGAACTTGAATCATCCAGTGCTCCTCTTCTGGTAGTGTGGTGTTGTAGGTCCTGGTGAAGCTTGGTATTCCGATGTTCAGGTACCTAGTAACTTCCTTCAAGTGTCGTCCAAAAGGTGTATCCTCATCCGGTTGCGCGAACTTGTTCCTTGCATCCGCCATCCTAAAAGAGTGGAAGAAAGGAGAGGAGTCAGAAATGAGAAGAGAATAGTGATCTAGGGCTTTAGCTTAGTGGTCGTGTCCTACAGTCAGCGTGTGCTCTGATACCATCTTTGTAGCGACCAGACCTCAAACAGTCTAGTCTCTGTGCATCAGTGTCATCCCTGGATCGGTAATGCTGACACGCACAGTACTTGAAGGATTTATAACAGAGTAGCAATCACACACTTATTACATCGAATAGTCTCAAGACAGAACTTATTACAATAAATATGGCTTAAGGCCATCTAAATACGATAACAGCGGAAGGCTTGGAAGATAAAGTGAGGCCATCAACTCCAACGGCATCACTAAGTATAAGATCATCACCTATGGCACCTTAATCGTCGTTTGAAAAGTCTGCAACATGAACGTTGCAGCCCGAAAACGGGTCAGCACATGGAATATGCTGGCAAAGTAACACATAGAGAGTAATGAGCAGAATAATGCTAACACTACATGCATATTTGGCTGGTGGAAAGCTCTATGGTTACAATTTTGCGAAAAGCCAATTTTTCCCTACAACAAATGAATAAATTTTATTTAACTATTATGGTGGTTGTTAAACATTGAGAAGCTTCACCCAACTCAATCCCAATTAAGAAATCTTCATTAAACCCAACAAATTTAATTAAGTAACATGATGAGATTCACATGATAATCCAAGAACTAGATACTCAAGATGTCCATAACCGGGGACACAGCTAACCATGATTAGATTGTACACTCTGCAGAGGTTTGCGCACTTTTCCCCACAAGACTCGATCTCCTCCGTTTGATTTCTCGCACTACATGGTGTTTGAGAAACGGATGACCGAGACACAGTCTTTCAGAAGCGTTAGCACTTTACGATGGATAGACAGTTACACCTACTTTCCCCTACATCTGCTAGTCTACCACTGTAAGAGTTCACATGACTTAATCAACTATGCTAGAGCCCATAATAGCTTGTGGCTGCACACGGAAGTTTCAAGCATGAATAATCTCATGATCCCTTTTAGCCTGGGTGGCGGTCCATAGGAGAATCACACGGTACCCCGGGATTTCCAAAAAAACAGGCAACACTGGGTTCCCCAGGTGCCTCAATCCACCCAGATGTGTATTTAAGTAGCCACCTTAAGTTGAACCATTAATTAACATCCTCACATATGTCATGTAATCACTCAAACCCAATCCACGTCTACTAGCATAGCATAGCAATATAAGCAACGTAGAAGTAACTCCCAAAGGTTTGATAATAAATAGGTAATAGGTACTACCTCATCTACTTCCCAAAACCCACATATTAAACAGTTCCTAACCATGCAATAGTTTGAGGGTTGATCTAATGCAATAAAACTGGGTGGTAAAGAGGTATGATCCAAGTGTTACTTGCCTTGCTGATGATCCGTGAAACCTAGAGACTCGTAGTAGCACGCTTCGCACTCCGGGTACTCTATCGCAAACAAACAATAACATACATAAGCAATCAAGCAAGGGTGCAAGGGTAAAACTCAAAATAAGAGATCTAACCAGAAAGTTCAACTTAAGAACTCCGGTTTGCAAAAAGAATCAAATCGAACGAAGCAACGAAACTCAAACTGCGAAAGAAACAAGCTCCGTTTACTAATCTGGACTTAAGTCGAATTTTACAGTAGCAAAAACTTATTTACGTTGGTTAACCGGAAAGAGGGTTTCGAGACGAAACTCTAGGAGCTTGAATCGCCTGATTCCGATAAACGAGCGAAAAGTTATACAAAACGAAAATCGGATCAGAAATTGCAATCGAAAATATCGTGAAAAATCAGAGAAAAAGAAAAACTGACGAACAGGCTAACGAACGAACGTTCGCTGTCTGCGGTTAAACGACGAAAACCGTTCATTAAAACGAACGTACGAACGAATGACCGCAAAATAACTAAACCGGAAAAACCGAACCGATCTATATAAAAAAATAAACCGCGGTTTTTATTAAAAAACCGTGCACCGCCGGCGGTGGCGGCGAACTCCGGCGGCTACCTCGGCGGGATCAGCGGCGGGGTGGCGGCGGCTCCGGAGCGGGGCTCCGGCGGCGGCGGCGGGACTCGGCGGCAGCGGCGGCTCGTGGAGGCTAGCTGCGGCGGCGGTGGCGGCGGGGTCGGGCTAGGGTTAGGGTTTAGGTGGCGGCGGGCTTCGATGGGCTGGGGGGCTCGGGGCAGCGCTATTTAAGAGGGCCGGCTGGGCGGAGTCCTGGCCGGTTACGGCCCGAGTCGGTTTGACTTTTTTTTAACAATTCAGACGTGCAGAAAAAGAAAGAAAAGAAATACTAAACGGACTCCAAAAATCCCAAAATATATTTTCCCTGACCTCTAAAGATAAGCCGGGAAGATGAACATTTATTTGGGCCTAAAGTGCAATTTTGAAAAATGCATATTTTTCCTAGGCAAATAAAATAGAAATAAAATCCGAATAAAATCAAATATTTGTTTTTAATATTTTTCCTCCAATATTTCATTATTTTTGGAGAAGTCATATTATCCCCTCTCATGTATTTTGATATGAAATACTTTCGGACAAAAAATAATTAAAACAAATGATCCTCGTTTCGATATTTGATAAAATTCAAATATGAAAATCGTGAAATCCCCAACTCTCTTCGTGGGTCCTTGAGTTGCTTAGAATTTTGAGGATCACAAACCGAAATGCAATAAAATATGATATGCATGATGATCTAATGTATAACATTCCGAATTGAAAATTTGGGATGTTACAACGAAGCAGGCACGAAGGAACGCGATACTCTCATGGCCTAAGGAATTGTGCAAACATTAACTATTTCTGTGATATTAAACATAAACATGTGACGAAAAGAATCTCATAGCATAACATCAATTTGGGTCAATTCAACAGAAGTGTTCTACCAACATCGTGCCCACAAAATTGCCAGCATAGACATGCTCATGATCAGAAAACAGGATCATCATGCAATACATGAGCCAGTCTTAGAGGCAAGACTAGGAATACATTTTACCGTTTAGTATACCACACGTGCACATGAGTTTCCCTCCGAGCCTCGTGGATATTGTAGACTCAAGAATCATTGCAGTTATAGCATGGAACATAAACATAATTATGAACTTGGAGATAAATAATATCATTTATTATTGCCTCTAGGGAATATCTCCTACAGCTCGGACCTCAAGTGAACTCTCTTTACCACCATACTTTCCATAGTACTGAAACCAATCTTATCCAAGACATACATTCTTGCATGGTAGGGGATACGCTAGTAGAATTGTAAAAAATTAAAATTATAAGTTGAAGTAAAAGAAGCAGAAGTCATGCTTAATTACGAAAACAGACATGTCATTGTGATTTACTGTATCCACTTCGAATGTCTCATCCGGCACGATGTTGAAGCGCCTACCACCAACTAGGTGAGGCCTCTTGCACAGGCCGCGCTCATCTTCACAGTATTCGCACATAAAGAATTTCCTTTCGTTGTCAGACATTTCGTATGTTCATAGTTGAAACATTAATTGAAAATCGATCAAGGCAACTACCAGGAAACTCAACACACACGTCACTATTACTCAATATGCAACGGGTTGACTTTAGTTCTGTCGAGTCTTCCTTCCTAAACTCTCATCTCATGTATATGGCGGGCACTCCACCTCTGATATTGCAACCGTCGGTGATGGTCGCTACTCCTCCTTTCCCTAGTGCATTACAAATATCTAGCACAGGGAAAAGAAGGAGAAGCGACCCCCATGACAACAGTCGGCATTCTTCTTCTCTCATATACGGTGGACACTCCTATTCACTGATTTTTTGACTGTCATATATGGAGCCCTGATAGACGTAAATTCAACTCAAAATGTGGTTTAATTCTCCTTCTAGCAAATCCGGGGCACTCGATATTTCCTACATGTTCTAGCACAAGTCATGCTTAAATTCACAGAAAAATCTGGCATGACCTTTGCTAAAATAGGACATATCGAGCACCTGAAATTTGTCGGAACGGGAATGAATCAACATTCTAGCAAAACATAGGCCACTGGAATTTTCCCTGCGATACAAAGATGTCCATACACATACAACGATGCTTAAACTTGCAATTCCATCCGGATGAATTATCATAAGCATTCGCACGTAAGCTCACGGATGAGTAGAGAAGGAGGAGGTGGACTTTTAGGTCACCGAATCGGGTGTAGAGGAAGTAGCTAGAGGTAGCTCCGATGACGATCACTCCAAGGAGACACGACTCTACAAAGCATGCATATTCCGCCGAGTGAAAATTTTAGATCAGCAAATCTCATATAGCATTCTTTGATGACAAATTGATAATGACATAAAAATAATTACATTTTCCAATGCATTTCTATATTGAAAAACAAAATTACAAAAAATTTCTATACCTATTCACTAGTTTTATATCTTACATTCAAAAAATCTATTCACTAGTTTTCTATTACTAAAATTTTCTAGTTCTAGCCCTAAGAAACTATGTCTAAAACATCCTAGTTCTAGCCCTAACATTTACTAAAAATACCTTAGTGAAACCCTAAATTATCTTATATATATATATAAATCTAACATAACTAAATTAAGCACTTACTAAATAAACTACTTCTACTAAGTACTTACTAAATAAACTAAATTAAGCACTTACTAAAACAGTAAATAAACTACATTATCAGTGAGGAGAGATGGAGTGAGGAGGGAGGATGAGGAGGGAGGAGGGAGGAGGAGGGAGGAGAGAGGAGGAGGGGGTGGGAGGCCGAGGGAGGAGGAGGAGGGAGGAGAGAGGAGGAGGGAGAAGGAGGTGGGAGGAGGGGAGGAGGGCGGTGGGAGGAGGAGGAGGAGGAGGGAGGAGGACGCGGCCGGAGGAGGGAGGAGATGATACGTCTCCAACGTATCGATATTTTTTTATTGTTCCATGCTGTTACATTATCAAGCTTGAGTGTTTTATAATCATTTTAAAGTCACTTTATATCATTTTTTGGTACTAAACTATTGACATAGTGCCAAGTGCGAGTTCCTATTTTTCCGTGTTTTACATTGCAGAAAATCAATATCAGATGGAGTCCAAATGCCACGAAACTTTAAGGAGAATTTTTATGGGCCAAAAGGAACACAACGGGCCCTGGCTGCGCCTGGCGGGTGCCTCGAGGGGGGCACAACCCACCAGGGCGCACCAGGAGGCCCAGGCGCGCCCTGGTGGGTTGTGCCCACCTCGGGTGCCCCCCGGACCGCCTCTTTGCTATAAATACCCCAAATATCCCAGAACCCTAGGGGAGCCGACGAAATATTCATCCAGCCACCGCAAAGTCCAGAACCACCAGATCCAATCTAGACACCATCTCGGATGGGGTTCACCACCTCCATTGGTGCCTCTCCGATGATGCGTGAGTAGTTTTTTGTAGACCTTCGGGTCCGTAGTTAGTAGCTAGATGGCTTCATCTCTCTCTCTTGATTCTCAATACAATGGTCTCTTGGAGATACATATGATGTAAATCTTTTGCAGTGTGTTTGTTGGGATTCGATGAACTTGGAGTTTATGACCAGATCTATCTTTTTATATCCATGAAAGTTATTTGAGTTTCTTTGATCTCTTATATGCATGATTGATTATGGCCTCGTATTTCTTCTCTGATATTTGGGTTTTGTTTGGCCAACTTGATCTATTTATCTTGTAATGGGAAGAGGTTCTTTGTAGTGGGTTCGACCTGACGGTGCTTGATCCCAGTGACAGAAAGGGAAACGACACGTATGTATCGTTGCTACTAAGGATAAAACGATGGGGTCTATCTCTCATAGATAGATCTTGTCTATATCATGTCATCGTTCTTATTGCATTACTCCGTTTCTCCATGAACTTAATACACTAGATGCATGCTGGAAGCAGTCGACGTGTGGAGTAATAGTAGTAGATGCAGGCAGGAGTCGGTCTACTAATCTTGGATGTGATGCCTATACACTACTAGGGAAAACGTTATACACAGAACTTTAGCAGTAGCGCTTGTTAAAAAAGAACGCTACTGCTAGACAGCAGTAGCGCGTGAAAAATAACCGCGCTGCAGATGCATATATATCAGTAGCGCGTCTCACCGAAAACTCGCTACTACTATAATTCCAACCACTAAGCCGATGGGGTACACATAGTAGTAGCGATCTTCCAAAAACCGCGCTACCGCTAATATTCTTATAGCAGCGCATTTATGCGTAAAGCACTTCTGCTAACGAAAATAAAATAAAATGAAAAACGAATCGAAAAGTAAATGAAAATGAAAGAAATAGAAAAAGGAGAAAGGAAAAATATATAATGTAAAAAAATGAAAAAAGGGAAAAAAGGATGAAGACGAAGCAGTAGAGCATTCGCTGAAACGCGCGTTTTCTGTAACGCGCTACCGTTACTTTTGACTTAACCCAAAAACGGTTTCCCCCAGCCACCACTTCTCCCCCAAATCCGTCGCCCCACTTCGTCGCCGCCTCCCCCACTTCGCCGTCGCCCCCACTTCGTCGTCGTCTCCTGCCGGCGTCGACGTCGCGCTCATCCTCACCGCCGCCGCCCGAGGCCGCCCAGCCTCACCGCCGCCGCCTCTCGGGCCACCCACGACCTCACCATCGCCTCCCTCGATCTCACTGGTGCCGGCCTCGACCTCACCGCCCCTGAGTCCGCCAGGACCGCCGCCTCCCGATCCCGAGCCCGCCCTCGCCGCCCCTACCTCCGTCGCCGAGCACCTCCCCGCCACAGTCTCTCCCCTCTCTGTAAGCTCCCCCACCCATCCTTTTTAGTTAATAGATGTTAATGTTAAGTAGTAGATAATGTTGATGTTTTTTAGTTAGGGTAATAATAGATGTTCAGTAGTAGATAATGTTGATGTTAAGTAGTTCAGTAGGGTTTAGTTTTTGAATTGAGTTTGTTTAACTAGATGTTAATTAGGGCAGTAGGGTTTAGTTTAGAGTAAAGTTTAGTTCAGTAGTTAACTAAATATAATCAATATTTGGTTTTTGAATTGAGTTTGAGAGAGCATGAGATTTGTGTAGATTTTCTTGTAGTGCCAAATGCTAGGACATGCAAATTTGAAGTGGTTAGGATATATGCAAATTCATCAATTGTGTTTGCACATGTTTCGATTGTGCCCAAGTGGCCTTTTGTTGTTTCCAGGGAATGAAGCTGGCGGCCTATGTTTTGCCGGAATGTTGATTCATTTCCGTTCCGGCAAATTTCAGGTTCTCGATTTGTACACTTTTTAGCAAAGGTCATGCCGAAATTTTCCGTGAATTTCGGCATGACTTGTGCTACAAACTAGGACATATCGAGTGCCCGGGATTTGCCGCACCGGGAAGGAGTCAACGTTCCTGCAAAACATAGGCCTTTTTATGTCATTATTCATTTTATTAGTTCTAGAATTAATTGACTAGATTTAATCGTAGGAAACATGGCTAGCAACGATGAAGGACAGGGTTCTGGTTATTGCGACGACATCTACCTGGCGGCAGACGAATTTTTTAGCCTTTCCGACGATCAACAAATGTTGTTGCTGGGCCCACCGGCCACATCGGGGACTGAGACCGACACACAGACCGGTGCTGAGACTGAGACCGGCGCTGAGACTCAGACCGGCATCGAGACCAGCGCTGAGACTGAGGCCGGCGCTGCCTCGGGGAGCGGAGCCGGTGTAGAACCGAAAGCAAAGAGGCAACGGCTTCCTAACAAACTCAGGACTACTAGACTGGTGGTCCCGAAGGTGGACGACGGCAATTTTGAGCCAACCAAGCCCGAGGAAGCGCGCGCGTGCTATGGCAATCAAATAGGCTACATCGTACGAACAACCTCCACCATCAACGATGAGAAACTACATAAGATAGATAATATGAGGCCCTCCCTCCTAAAGAAGTTGCACCAGATATTCTTGTTCCCGGGACGGAATGAAAAGGATTTTAAAGATCCAGATAAGGACCCGGCAATGAAGAAGATAAACAAACACGCCATGTCCAAGTTTAGCGACGCGTTGGCCGCCTGGAAAACAAGGGTGAAAGCAAGGATCATCGACAAAAAGGAACCCTACTACGAGATTGTAAAGGATAATCCGACAATCATGGTAGAGCAGTTTGAAATATTCAAGGCGGCTTGTGAGGCCGAAGATGCCAAAAAAAAGTCGAAGTACATGAAGGAGCTTCAACAGAGGAACATTGGGTGCCACCACCTCGGAAGCCGTGGTTACGGCGGGAAGAGGTCCATATGGGCCAAGGAGGACGCGGAAGCCGCGAGTCTGGGCATCACAGACCCCTTGGCGGAGTTCACCGTCCCGCAGGAGTGTGACGTCCTCAGGGCCCGGCACCGTTGGACCCAGTGAAGAAGGTTTTCGGGACGAACACGGTCACGACGGAGTTCATGAGACTGCTGGTAATTTTAGTTTCTGATCAATTTGACTACACGTTAGTCATATTTGTAAACGATCCTTGTGCCTTTTGCAGAGAGAGCAGCACAGGATTGCGGCCGAAAGCGACTCGCCGTCTGAGGCATTGGCGAGGCCCAAGTGGGACACTCCATTCAACCAGGCATTGAACATATTGAAACGACTCCTGGTGGAGACTCGACCGTCGTATGGACGCGTGCACGATGCCGGAGACGGCGCCACGTGGAAGAAGTACTACCGTGAGACCACGGAGGAGAGAAAGGAAAGACGGAGGTTAACAGAAGAAAACATCGACAAGAAGGTTGAGATTGCGGTTGAGAAGAAATCATCTCAGACAGTCGCAACAGCGGTAGCTGCCGCAAAACAGGTGGTTGTAGATATGTCTATTTCCTTGGTTCCGTCTGTTTTCAATTGGACCAGGCAAAATAAAGAAAAAAAATGCAGCGGACATTCCCCTTGCTGACTTCTTGGGGAGCAGCTCGACTAGCGTTGCATCAGCACCTGCTCCCGCACCTTCTCCCGCACCGGCTCCCACACCTGCTCCCGCACCGCCTCCCGCACCTGCTCCGGCACCGGCTCCGGCACCGGACGTGCTCGTCGGTGCTTCGTCTTTATCTAGGCTCGATGCCCTCACGGTATCTGTCACACCGGCCCCCTTCGATAAATGTATAATCTCCCGTTTTCGTTGCCTTTTGGATATCTCACATCGCAGACTTTTCTTTGCAGGCCGACGAAACCCCGTGCACCATATTGTACACCATCGGCGACCAGAAGGTGGACGTGGGAAAGGCGACGATAATGAAGCCGAAGGAACCATTGTTCCACAGCCGGCCGATCCCCTCGAACGTCTTCAAGGTTTCCGTGGCCAGTGTCAAACCGGGCCACGAGAATTTGCCTCCTCTGGGACTAGTGGGGGATGACCATGAGACCCCGCGGCGGCTTGGTGATTGTTGCAATGGGTGGGTCCTGTTGTGGCCAAAGAGTCTGCTTCCTCTGGAGGCGGCCGGGAGCACACCCACGAGCACGCAGCCTCAGCAAGGTATGAACATCAACACCCCACCTACCCAATTAGCGTCGGGTGTCGGGTTGGGTGATAGTGGACGGGGTAAGCAAGAGGCTCCATTAGTTGCTGATGACGTCGCCCTGGATGAGGATGAGGATGACGATGGCACTCAACAGTATGTCTATACTGGCGCCTACTTAGGGTTTGAGCGTCATGAGTCGGTGCCTGAATTGCCGTCTCCGGAGGCTGAACGTATTATGGATGACCTTCCGGTAGTAAAGAAGTCTAGGAAGAGATCGAGGAAAGGCAAAAAAGCTGATTCTATTATCCAGCCGCCTCAGCAGCCTCAGGTTCAAGACCGTATAGATATCCCCGGTGCGGATAAATGGCATATCCCCGATCAACCAATCCTACCTGCAGCAGCGCTAGGGGCCAGATTCGGCGATCTAAGGAGACTTCATGAAGATGTGCTGCGGATAGAGAAAGGCCTCATCGCCTCGAAAGATCCAGCATACCCACTCTACGTGGTTAACGTTCCGCGGCAATTTTCGTACGTCGACTTCTTCCCCGCGGATAAGTTCTTCCTTCGATTCGATTACATATTCGATATGTTCCACGTGAAGAAGCTGGATTTTACGTTTGTCCGCCTTTATGCCTTGCACATGAACTACATCATCGGGGTTGAGCATATACCTCATATATGTGCCGCTGACCCGTACTTCATGCACGAGGGCTTCTTGGGAGTCTGCGCAAAGCACCGTGAATGTGCGAGGGAATACATCGTCAATTTCATGCTCGCCCATAAGGACAAGGAGGCGATTCTCGTGCCTTATTATCCCCTGTAAGTCATCCGCGCCGATGTCCTTCCTTCGATTTCAATCATTCATTTGCACAGTGGAGGCTAATTAATTTGAGGTGTACTTATTTTGCGCAGCGGCGGGCGCACCGTCCTCATCATCCTCTACCCCGATACTCCCACGCTCTTTAATTGGACTCGTCGAAGAACATTAACAAAAAGGATTACACCCACATCAAGGATGTTCTCAATAGTGCTATCTTTCACTACGACGCACGGGGTGGAGAGGTCAACAAGGACAAGAGGAGAAGGGACGGCAGGCCCGCCTTCGGCCATAAGACCGACTTCTGCTGCATCCAGCAACCGAGTGATTCTCTTAATGATGGATTCTATGTCCTACACCACATGTCGGAGTACAGACGGGATCACCAGAACCTTCGCATGTCACCTAAATCCGGCGATGCCCATATTCTGCAATGGGCAACGAATGTAGGAGATGTCGAGGATCATCGACTTCGAGCTGAGTTCTATCACATCCAGCGTGAACTTGCCCAAATCATCATGAAGGAGGTCGTCGGAAAAACAGGGATGTTCTACGAAGAAGGACAAATGTCCCGGGAAGACGTCCGAACACGGGTAGCCTCTCAGCATCTCGACCTGAAGCCTTTCACTAGGCTCGGGGACTATCTCCCTGACATGGATGGATGTCACGACATGTTGGAGTGATTGTCGATATATGACAATGTGTCCGTTTAGTCCATACTTTCTGTATGACAAAACTTTGAGTTATGCACAACGAAACTTATTGTGATGTAACTAAACCGTCCTCCTCGACTAGCGACGATCACTCTAGTTAGGGCATTTTGGGTACAATCAACGTTGTTATTTATGCTTATGATATGTTGCTTCTATTTTTTTGAAGTCTGTCTCTTTCTGTTGCTCAACTATATATGTTGCATATCATCGACTCATGTGACCATGCAGGTGCATAGATCATCGATGTCGAAGAAGTGCTACGCAAGGAGTACATATACGACGAGTGGCCGGAGTGTCAGGCCCAGGTGTACCGGTTTCCGGTTTCCGAGCGACAGGCAGTAGTTAGTTTAGGTTCACGCTAATGCGAGAGAGGGATACGAACTCATGTACTACATAGTTCCGCTCTCACTCAAAGTGATAGCTCTTCTCGTGTATATTATTGTTTAGATGGATGACGATGTAGTTGCAAGTAATTGAGACTTGTATCGCTATTTTCGAGATGATGACGAGAGACCACTTTGTGTTGGATGATGACATGATTTGATGAGACTAGTTGTATGTATATGGTATGATTACATGTGTATGTGTATGATATGCTAAAGATTATTGTATAACGCATATTCAAATACAAAACAAATATGCAGAAAAAAAACTAAATAAACTAGCAGTAGTGAGGGGAACAAAGTTAGCAGTAGCGCTGCCTTACCAGTAGCGATTCCCTGTAAAAAGTGTTGTAGATATTAGCAGCAGCGCTCTTCATTAAAGCGTGCTACTGCTATCCACGTATAGCAGTAGCGTGGGACGATAGGCGCTACTGCTACACGTTAGCTGTAGCGCCTTATCAGTAGTGCGACGTCGCGAGCTACTGATAGGCAAAATACCCGCGCTACTGCTAGGGTTTTCCCTAGTAGTGATATAATGATTATTTCCTGGATATCATCATAATTATTTGAAGTTCTATCAATTGCCCAACAGTAATTTGTTTACCCACCGTTTGCTATTTTTCTCGAGAGAAGCAAGTAGTGAACCTACGGCCCCCGGGTCTTCTTTCTCCTATATTTGCCTTTGCGATCTACTTTTCTCTTGCATTTATTTTCAGATCTATTAAACCAAAAATACAAAAATTCCTTGCTACAATTTATCTTTATTGATTTTATTTGGCGTTCGATCTATCAATCTACTACAAATTTATCTCACGTCCGTTTGCCTATCTTGAGGCGTCGTACCCCGAAAGGGATTGACAACCCCTTTAACACGTCGGGTTGCGAGGATTTGTTATCTTTGGGTAGGTGCTGTTTCCCTTGTGTTGCTTGGTTCTCCTACTGGTCCGATAACCCTGGTTTCATATCTGAGGGAAATACCTACCGCCGCTGTGCTGCATCATCCCTTCCTCTTTGGGGAAATACCGACGTAGCTTCAAGCGACATCAAAAGGAATTTCTGGCGCCGTTGCGGGGGAGGATCTTCAACATATACCAGGTTCCTAATCACAAATCTCATCTTCTCGCAATTTACATTATTTTCCATTTGCCTCTCGTTTTCCTCTCCCCCACTTCACAAAAAAAATTCCGTTTTACTCGCCTCCCTTTTTCGTTCGCCATTTTCTCGCCATGTCCGATCTTAGAAGAGCTAAGGGTTTTCTCCAGAGTCTTAATACTTTGGATAGCCCCTCTGTCCTCTCTAATCTCATAAACAATGATGCTATGGAAGGATCTACTGGGGTGGTTAAGGAAAATCTTAACCAATGTGATGAAGATGATTCCGGAATTTTTCGTTATTTACTTGATGAATCTTTGAAAGATGCTTGGGATAGGTTCTTGAGAATTCGAGCTAGCTATGTGCCCGAATACCAGATAGAGATATACTTGAAAAGTTTTTATGTCGGTTTACCTTCTTCCTTCAAGCAAGTTTTAGATTCTATATTTGAAAACGGTTTTCCTGAAGGGGATGCCATTGATACTTATGAGAAGATGAAAGCCATATTTGGGCACCCCGAAGGAGAAAATGTTGAATCTACCACTCTTATCTGCTTTTATCAAAATGAAAAAATTAAGGAGATCAAGGCTAGTTTAGATAAGAATTTTCACGACATGCTTAATCTTTCTTCTGCTATGAATGGCTATGTGCTTTCACAAAATAGAAAATTAAATGCCATTGATAGAAAATTTTCCGTTTTCTTTCCAAAGTACAAGGATGACAAAACTTAGATCCTTGCTTTATGCCCAATAAATAAATTTTATTTTTGCTTTCTGTATTTGTGTGTTAGCACAATTTTGCTACTTTTATGATTGTGCTTTTTGTGTTTTAATTTGTGTTTGTGCCAAGTAAAGCCTTTAGGATTTTCTTGGGTGATAGTTGTTTGTTCTTGCTGAAAAAACAGAAACTTTTACGCTCACAAAATTAATTTTCATTTTTTACTAGAGAGCGATAAAATACCCATTACACTTGCACTACAACAATATACAAATTGCTCAGGTCGTCCTAATTTTTCAGAATTTTTGGAGTTACAGTAGTATTCGAAATAGTCAGATTGCTACAGACTGTTCTGTTATGACAGATTCTGTTTTCTTTGTGTTGTGTGCTTATTTTGATGGCTCTATGGTTTTCTTTGATGAGTTTTTGCCATAGAAAAGTTGGAATACAGTAGATATATTACAAAAACAAAATATGAATTGGTTTGATACAGTACTTATAGTAGTGATTTATTATTCTTATACTAATGGATCTCATGAAGGTTTTGTTGAGTTTTGTGTGATTGACGTTTTCAAGTTTTGGGTTATCTTACGATGGATGAAGGAAGGATGGAAGGGCCTAAGCTTGGGGATGCCCCGGCATCCCAAGCTATTATCCAAAAATGAGCAACCAACTAAGCTTGGGGATGCCCCCGAGTGGCATCCCTGCTTTCTTCCAACGATCATCGGTATTTTACTCAAAACTATATTTTTATTCGTCACATGATATGTGTTTTGCTTGGAGCGTCTTGTATGATATGATTCTTTGCTTGTTTTTTTTGTGTTTTAAGTCATCAATCCTTGCTGGACACACCTATTTGAGAGAGCCAAAATTATGTCATGACTTGTTAGAATTGCTCTCTATCCTTCACTTAATTTTTTATGAGCTATGGACTTGCTCTAGTGCTTCGCTTATATCTTTTTGAGCACCGTGTGCTTTGGTATTTTTAAAGAAATGCTCTCTTGCTTCACTTAGATTTATTTGAGAGTTAGTAAATTTTTGAAGAAATTCTCTTCTGCTTCCCTTAAATTAATTTGAGAGAAAGAAAAAATTATTATGCTCATGATCTTCACTTATATTTGTTGGAGTTTGTCAAAAGAAACACATGAAAATTATTCCCAAAGTGATAGATATCCAAGACGGATATAATAAAAACTTTCATGAAGACCATTGGACAAAATAAACTTGATTATTAGTAATAGTTTTGAGATATGATGATGTGATATGTGAGTTATGTTGGTGAGTAATTATGCTTTAGTAAGAATATTGGTGTTAAGGTTTGTGATTCCCTATGCAAGTACGAAAGTCAATAGTCATGCAATGAAATTATATCCTACTTATGGTGCATTATTCGGTGTTAATTATGCTTAATGCTTGCTTATGAGATTATCTGTTTCTTAGTTGGTCGCTTCCCAATCTTTTGCTGGCTTTCATTTTGCACTAAGTATGATCACTACTTGTGCATCCAAAAACCTTTAACCCAGTTTTGCCACATGAGTCCACTATATCTACCTATATGCGGTATTCTTTTGCCGTTCTAAGAAAACTTGCATGTGCCATCTCTAATTTTCAAAATAAACTTCTCTTTTGTGTGTTGTTTCGCTCGCGGAGTGGTGAGGGGTGGTTAATATTTTCCATGCTAGATGTTTTATTCTCAAGATGAGTGTTTATTCACTTGCCATTGCATGAGAGTAAGGCAGAGGTATTAGGGATGCCCAGTCCCGAAATGCAAAAATGAATTTACTTTATGTTGTCAAATAAGAAATTCCTTGGAAAGTGTTGGTATAGAGGGCAACCGTGGATACGGCAAGCCATGGAAAGTGAAAGTATGGTGGAAAAAGGAATAAACTTTATTTTCTGTTTAGGAACCGCCTATGATATATCTATGCATGGAAAGTATAGGGAACTCTAAGTCGTTTTTGTTGGTGGGATGGATACACCTCCAAAAATGTTTTTATCTCTAAGCTTTTCGCTTTGAGCTCTAGCACCTCTACAATTCTTTTTACATTATGCAATTTTTATTTTTATTCTCCATCTTCTCTTATAAAAGCACCAACTAGGAGGCAATATGATCGTACTTAAGTATTGGGTGTAGCTAATATTCGAGTGTGTTTCATGACTGGATAAATGTTTGAGCATGATGTGCTAGGGATAACTTATTTTAGCATTCATATTTTGAAAGACATGGTTGCTTGTTGATATGCTTGAGTATATAAATTATCATCTCAAAACTAGACTATTACATTGAACAACTAAAAGTCCAATTGTCCATGCTATAAAGAAAAGAATATGATATGACATGATAGGCAGCATTCCACATCACAAATTCTGTTTTTGTCGCTTACCTACTCAAGGACGAGTAGGAGTTAAGCTTGGGGATGCTGATACATCTCCAACATATCTATAATTTTTTATTGTTCCATGTTGTTATATTATCAATCTTGGATATTTTATAATCGTTTTATAGTCATTTTATATCATTTTTTGGTACTAACCTATTGACATAGTGCCAAGTGCCAGTTCCTCTTTTTTCCATGTTTTTTACATCGCAGAAAATCAATATCAGACGGAGTCCTAATGCCACGAAACATTACGGAGAATTCTTATAGGCCAAAAGGAACACAACGGGCCCTGGCTGCGCTTGGGGGTGCCCCGAGGGCGCGCCCTGGTGTGTTGTGCCAACCTCGGGTGCCCCCCGGACCGCCTCCTTATTCTATAAATACCCCAAAAATCCCAGAACCCTAGGGAAGTCGACGAAATATTCATCCAGCCGCCGCAGAGTCCAGAACCACCAGATCCAATCTAGACACCATCTCCGGTGGGGTTCACCACCTCAATTGGTGCATCTCCGATGATGCGTGAGTAGTTCTTTGTAGACCTTCGGGTCCGTAGTTAGTAGCTAGATGGCTTCACCTCTCTCTCTCTCTCTCTTGATTCTCAATATAATGGTCTCTTGGAGATCCATATGATGTAACTCTTTTGCGGTGTGTTTGTTGGGATCCGATGAACTTTGAGTTTATGATCAGATTTATCTTTTTATATCCATGAAAGTTATTTGAGTTTCTTTGATCTATTATATGCATGATTGCTAATAGCCTCGTATATCTTCTTCGATATTTGGCTTTTGTTTGGCCAACTTGATCTATTTATGTTGCAATGGGAAGAGGTGCTTTGTAGTGGGTTTGATCTTACGGTGCTTGATCCCAGTGACAGAAAAGGGAAACGACACGTATGTATCGTTACTACTAAGGATAAAATGATGGGGTCTATCTCTACATAGATAGATCTTGTCTACATCATGTCATCGTTCTTATTGCATTACTCCGTTTCTCCATGAACTTAATACACTAGATGCATGCTGGATAGCGGTCGATGTGTGGAATAATAGTAGTGGATGCAAGCAGGAGTAGGTCTACTAATCTTGAACGTGATGCCTATAGTGATCATTGCCTGGATAACGTCATAATTATTTGAAGTTCTATCAATTGCCCAACAGTAATTTGTTTGCCCACCATTTGCTATTTTTCTCGAGAGAAGCCACTAGTGAAACCTACGGCCCCCGGTTCTTCTTTCTCCTATATTTTCCTCTGCGATCTACTTTTCTCTTGCATTTATTTTCAGATCTATTAAACCAAAAATACAAAAATACCTTGCTGCAATTTATCTTTATTTATTTTATTTCAAGTTTGATCAATCAATCTACTACAAATTTATCTCACGTCCGTTTGCCTATCTTGAGGCGCCGTACCCCAAAAGGGATTGACAACCCCTTTAACACGTCGGGTTGCGAGGATTTGTTATCTGTGTGTAGGTGTTGTTTACGTTGTGTTGCTTGGTTCTCCTACTGGTTCGATACCCTTTGTTTCATATCTGAGGAAATACCTACCGCCGCTGTGCTGCATCATCCCTTCCTCTTTGGGGAAATACCGACGTAACTTCAAGCGACAACATCAGGAGGTCGCGGCAGGAGGAGGGAGGAGGGTGGTGGGAGGAGGAGGAGGAGGGACGCCGCATACCGAGGAAGGAGAAGCGAGGGCGGCGGCGGCAATGCAGCGGTGGGGGAGGGATGTACGTCGGCAGTGGCGGCGGACGACGTGAGTGGGGGGAGGGGGGAGAGTGAGAGTGGGAGGGAGAGGGAGAGTGAGGGGTGGTTGGGGGAGAAGATAGTATGGGTTTATCAGTAGCGCGTTTCAGGGGAACGCGCTACCACTAGTAGAAAATAGGGTTTTGTTTGGGGCCTGGCCAGCCCATTAGTCCCGATTCTGTCACGAATCGGGACCCATGGGGGGCATACGTCCCGGCTCATGCGCCCAGGGGCCCGGCCGGGGATAGGGAGGCATTTGTCCCGGTTCATGTGGACCCTTCTATCCCGGTTCTAGGCACGAACCAGGACCAATGGTCCTCGCTCCTGGCCCATAGCCATTGGTCCCGGTTCGTGCCTAGAACCGGGATAGAAGGGTGGCCTTTAGTCCCGGTTCCAGCCACGAACCGGGACCAATGAGGTGGCTATATATACCCCTCGCCCGCGAGCAGAGCACTCCAAAGTGCTCTGTTTTTTCTGGCCGGTGAGGGGAGAGCTTTGTGGTGCTCTAGCTCATCTCCTATGCACATGAGGTGTTCAATGAAATGCCCAAGCAACACTAGTTAAGCTTTCTCCTCTCGAAGCTCTACCTCCAAGCTCCTTTTTCCCCGAGATTTGTCTAGGTTTAGCGGTCTGTCACGTCCCGTCCCCGTCTTCACCGCCGTCGATCGCCCGCGCCGATCTCGGCGCCGGCACCGCCGTGGTGAGCCTCTTGTTCTTATCTTCTTTCTTAAAGAAAAAATTCTTACTTTAGATAGATACTTGTCTAATTTTCTTACTTTTATTATTGCTTGTTATTATATAGTGCGATGGTTTTGGTATCCGCCCCCGTCGCCCCTCGTCCTGTCTATGATTCGGATGTGGTATATATTGTCTTTTATAACTATTTGGTTCATTTATTGTTTATGACAATTATGCCGACCAATGTGACATAGATTTTATTTATCTAGGAGGTATGTGAACCGGAAATTCCAACCGACCCTATTGTCGAGAGGTTAAATTTAGTTGAAGAAGAAAACAATTACTTGAAGGAAAAAAATAAAAAAAATTGAGGAGGAGAAGATGATATTGGAGTTGCATGTTGCGGATGTCGTCGATCATCACAAGATCAAGATGGACGCAATGCGTTTGAAGATTAGAAAGATTCGAAAATATGCCATTCAAACCGAGGCTTGGTATCATTATGCCATTGGATCAATTGTTACCTTGGTTGCGATTATGATCGCATTTGTTGTTGCATTGAAATGTTTTACATAGTTTCAAGTATGGTTTAATTAGATGCTTTGGAGAGCTATATGTTGTTCAATGAGAACTATGTATGTACTTTGGTTTAATTGTGATGATGAACTTCTACTAATTTGGTCACTTATCTATCCATGATGTTCTGTAATGGTTTTTGACACAGATGAACCCGCAATGGATGTACGGTGACAGACACACCTCCGAGTATGTTAAGGGCGTGCATAATTTTCTCAAAGTGGCTGACGCAAACAAGCAGAATGGTTTTATGTGTTTTCCATGCCCTATATGTGGGAATACGAAGTCTTACTCTGACCGGAAAACCCTTCACGCCCACCTGCTTTATAAGGGTTTCATGCCACACTATAATGTTTGGACCAAGCACGGGGAAATAGAGGTTATGATGGTAGACAACAAAGAGGAAGAGGACGATGACAACTATGTGCCTCCTGAATACGGTGATGCTGCAACGGGGGAAGCTGCTGAAGATCAAGAGGAACCAAACGATGTGCCCGATGATGATGATCTCCGCCGGGTCATTGTTGATGCAAGGACACAGTGCGAAAGTCAAAAGCAGAAGTTTAAGTTCGATCGCATGTTAGAGGATCACAAAAAACCGTTGTACCCCAATTGCGAAGATGGCAACACAAAGCTCAGTACCGTACTAGAATTGCTGCAGTAGAAATCAGAGAATGTTGTGCCTGACAAAGGATTTGAGAAGCTACTGAAAATATTGAAGAAGAATCTTCCAAAGGATAAGGAATTGCCCGACAGTACGCACGCAGCAAAGAAAGTCGTATGTCCTCAAGGTTTGGAGGTGCATAAGATACATGCATGCCCTAATGACTGCATCCTCTACCGCGGTGCGTACGAGGATTTGAACGCATGCCCGGTATGCGGTGCATTGCGGTATAAGATCAGACGAGATGAACCTGGTGATGTTGACGGCGAGCCCCCCCCCCCCCAGGAAGAGGGTTCCTGCGAAGGTGATGTGGTATGCTCCTCTAATACCACGGTTGAAACATCTGTTCAGAAAAGAAGACCATGCCAAGTTGATGTGATGGCACAAAGAGGACCGTAAGAAAGACGGGAAGTTGAGAGCACCCGCGACGGGTCGCGGTGGACAAAAATCGAGAGAAAGTACTGGGCTGAGATTGCAGGTGACCCAAGGAACGTATGGTTTGGTTTAAGCATGGATGGCATTAATCCTTTCGGGGAGCAGAGCAGAAATCACAGCATCTGGACCGTAACTCTATGTATGTATAACCTTCCTCCTTCGATGTGCATGAAGCGGAAGTTCATTATGATGCCAGTTCTCATCTAAGGCCCTAAGCAACCCGGCAACGACATTGATGTGTACCTAAGGCCATTAGTTGAAGAACTTTTACAGCTGTGGAATGGAAACGGTGCACGTGTGTAGGATGAGGACAAACAGGATCAATTTAACATGCACGCGTTGCTGTTTGTAACCATCAACAATTGGCCCGCTCTCAGTAACCTTTCAGGACAGACAAACAAGGGATACCACGCATGCATGCACTGTTTAGCTGACACCGAAAGTATATACCTTGACAAATGTAGGAAGAATGTGTACCTGGGCCATCGTCGATTTATTCCGACCAACCATCAATGTCGAAACAAAGGCAAGCATTGCAAAGGCGAGGCAGATCACCGGAAGAAGCCCGCCACGCGTACCGGTGATGACGTACTTGCTATGGTCAATGATTTACACGTAATCTTTGGAAAGGGTCCCGGCGGACTATCTGTTCCGAATGACTGGAAAGACCTAGAGGTCCGCTCTTCAACCGACGTGATCCACGTGATGAAGAACCTTTGCATGAACCTGCTAGGCTTCTTGGGCGTGTATGGGAAGACAAAATATACACCGGAGGCACTGGAGGACCTGCCACGTTTGCACGAAAATGACGGCATGCATCCAAAGCAGTATGAAGGTCCTGCCAGCTACGCTCTTACCAAAGAAGAGAAGGAAATCTTCTTTGAATGCCTGCTCAGTATGAAGGTCCCGTCTGGCTTCTCGTCGAATATAAAGGGAATAATAAATATGCCAGAGGAAAAGTTCCAGAACCTAAAATCTCATGACTGCCACGTGATTATGACGCAACTGCTTCCGGTTGCATTAAGGGGGCTTCTACCGGAAAACGTCGGATTAGCCATTGTGAAGCTATGTGCATTCCTCAATGCAATCTCTCATAAGGTGATCGATCCAGAAATCATACCAAGGCTAAGGAGTGATGTGGCGCAATGTCTTCTCAGTTTCGAGCTGGTGTTCCCACCATCCTTCTTCAATATCATGAGGCACGTCCTAGTTCATCTAGTCGACGAGATTGTCATTCTAGGCCCCGTATTTCTACACAATATGTTCCCCTTTGAGAGGTTCATGGGGTCCTAAAGAAATATGTCCGTAACCGCGCTAGGCTAGAAGGAAGCATCTCCATGGGCCATCAAACAGAGGATGTCATTGGGTTTTGTGTTGACTTCATTCCAGGCCTTAAGAAGATTGGTCTCCGTAAATCGCGGTATGAGGGGAGACTGACTGGAAAAGGCACGCTTGGAGGGGACTCAATAATATGCAGGGACGGGCATTCTTGGTCTCAAGCACACTACACGGTTCTACAGAACTCTACCTTGGTGACCCCGTATGTCGATGAACACAAGAACAGTCTGCGCTCGAAACACCCGGAGCAGTGTGACGACTGGATTACATGTGAACACATCAGGACTTCCGGCAGTTGGTTGGAAACATGTCTCATGGGTGACAACACTGTTTGTGATGAGATGTACTCGTTGTCCAGGGGACCATCTTTGACTCTATTGACTTACAAAGGATACGAGATAAATGGGAATACATTTTACACGATCGCCCAAGATCAAAAGAGCACCAACCAAAACAGCGGTGTCCGCTTTGATGTAGCAACCAAGAGGGGAAATGACACATATTATGGTTACATAGTGGACATATGGGAACTTGACTACGGACATGATTTTAAGGTCCCTTTGTTTAAGTGCAAATGGGTCAATCTGTCAGCAGGCGGGGTACAGGTAGACCTACAGTACGGAATGACAACAGTGGATCCAAACAATCTTGGGTACACAGACAAACCGTACGTCCTAGCCAATGACGTGGCACAGGTTTTCTATGTGAAGGACATGTCTACCAAACCGAGAAAAAGAAAAGATAATGAAGCGAACACATCAAACGATGAGCCAAAGCACCACATAGTTCTTTCAAGAAAAAGAGACATCGTGGGAGTGGAGGGCAAGACAGACATGTGCGAAGATTATGAAAAGTTTCATGAAATTCCTCCCTTCGAAGTCAAGGATCACCCAAGCACCCTGATAAACGATGAAGATTATCCATGGTTACGGCGCAATAAGCAAAGGACACAAGCGGAGAAAAAGTGAAGACTTTCTCTCCACAAGTATTATGATGATGCCTTTGATCTAGAATATCACTGCAGTTACATGTGAAGAAATGAAATGCCTGTTGTAACAGACGAGTTTCCGTATGAAACCCTGATACCTCGAAAGAGATTGTCCGTTTTGTACACGAAGTGCATCCAGTTTTTGCCGTAACCCTCTCTACTTTTTTGCACATGCTATGTGGGTGAAATGATGATACCATGCCAAATTTTAACCTTTTCAGAGTTCATTTGAAATGCTTTTCAATTTCAGGGTCTTATAGCTCAAAAAATCAGTAAATGCATGAAAAATAACAAATGAAGTCAGAAAGGGTTGAAAATTGATGATGTGGCTTTGAATGGTGCATTTTGAACACACAAAAAGTCTGGAGTTCAAATAAGTTCAGAAAAATGAAATCCCTTTGTAACAAACGAGTTTCCGTAGGAAACCCTAATACTTCAAAAAAGATTGTTCGTTTTGTACATGAAGTGCGTCCAGTTTTTGCAGTAACCCTCTCTACTTTTTTGCAAATGCTATGTGGGTGAAATGATGATACCATGCCAACTTTCAACCTTTTTAGAGTTCATTTGAAATGCTTTTCAATTTCAGGGTCATATAGCTCAAAAAAATTAGTAAATGCATGAAAAATAACAAATGAAGTCAGAGAGGGTTGAAAATTGATGATGTGGCTTTGAATGGTGCATTTTGAACACACAAAAAGTCTGGAGTTCAAATAAGTTAAAAAATGAAATCCCTTTGTAACACATGAGTTTTCGTCCGAAACCCTGATACCTCAAAACAGATAGTCCGTTTTGTACACGAAGTGCATCCAGTTTTTTTCGTAACCCTCTCAACTTTTTAGCACATTGTATGTGGGTGAAATGATGATGCCATGCCAACTTTCGACCTTTTCAGAGTTCAACTGCAATGCTTTTCAATTTCAGGGTCATTTAGCTCAAAGAATGAACTAATATAAAAAAGAATGAACTCAAAAACTTTTAGGAAATTCTAATAGGAAAAATAATAAACTAAAAGAATGAACTAGAAAACTTTAATGAAACTCTAATAGAAAAAAGAATTAACTAGAACCGGTACTAGAGGTGCTCGTGGGGAGCCTTAGAACCGGTACTAAATGAAATGCCTTTGTAACAGCCTTAGAACCGGTACTAAAGGAATCAACTAAAAACATTTTATAAACCTCTAGTATTATTGAAACTAAAATTATATAAAATTTATGCAACTAAAATTATCAAAGTATTTTCTGTTCAAAACATTAAAAGGAAAATAAAAAGGAAAAAAAGAAAAGAAAATAAATAAATAGAAACAAAATAAAATAAATAAGTAGAAACAAAACATTATAAGGGACCAAAGGCCTCTGCTTACCGCCCTTTGGGCTGCTGAAAGGAGGCCTTTGGTCCCGGTTGGTGGCACCAACCGGGACTAAAGGGGGGCATTGGTCCCGGTTGGTGCCATGAACCGGGACCAAAGCCTTTTCTATATAAGAAACACTTTGCAAAAATTCAGAATTTCATCGCCAGTTGCCCCCGACGACGTCGACCTCCTCGACGCCGCCAGCCTGCCCCGCCATCGTCGCCATCGCCATCGCCCGTGCCCCCGAGCCCACGCCGACGCCGTCCCCCGCCCCGAGCCCACGCCGATGTCGTCGCCGTCCGCCGCCCCCAAGCGCGCCCGGCCGCGCCCCTACGCCACGACCCGCCCCCACCGTCGCCGTCATCGCCGGCCACGCCCCTACCCCGGCCCGCGCCCCCACCGTTGTCGTCCGACGCCCCCGAGTGCGCCCGGCCACGCCCCTGCGCCACAACCCGCCCCCACCATCGCCGTCGTCTCCGGCCACGCCCCTGCCCCTACACGCGCCCCCCACCGTCGTCGTCGCCGACGCCCTCGCCGCCCCTCCGTCGCCCTCGCCGGCCACCCCCAATGTGAGCCGCCACCGCCCCGGCTTTGTTCAGTGCTTGTTTTTCATATAATGTGTATTGTTTTTTGTTCATTGCATTTTTTCATATATATATATATAATGTATATATGTATTTGGTAGCTATATGATGGATGGATGTGGCTATGTATGTATGAATATAATGTTCATAGCATTTTTGTTTATATATGTTTTTTTCATATATGTATTAATTTTTTATTTAGGTTGTTAGTAGATATCGATTTTAGGTAGTGCATTTTAGGTTAGTTGATTTAGTGCATTTTTAGGTTAGTTGGACTGTTAGTGCATTTTATGTTAGTAGATTTTAGGTTAGTGGAGAGGAAAAAGGAAAATAAGGAAAAAGAAGAAAAGAGGAAGAAGGAAGAAGGAAGAAGAAGAAAAAGAAGGAGAGGGAAAAAGGAAAATAAGAAGAGGAAGAAGGAGGAGGAGAATAGGAGAGGAAGAAGAGGAGAAAAAAAAGAGGAAGAAGAAGAAAAAAAGAGGAGGAGGAAGAAGGAATAGAGGAGAAGAAGGAAAAATAGAATAATTTTTTATTTTTTTCTTCTTCTCCTCTCACTAGTAGAAAACAGGGCTTTGGTTGGGTCCTGGTCAGCCCATTAGTCTCGGTTCTATCACGAACCGGGACCCATGGGGGGCATACGTCCCGGTTCATGCGCCCAGGGGGCCGGCCAGGCCTCGGGAGTCAGTTGTCCCAGTTCTTGTGGATCGATTTGTCCCGGTTCTAGGCACGAACAGGCGCCAATGGTCCTCGCTCCTGGCCCACAGCCATTGGTCGCGGTTCGTGCCTAGAACCGGGATAGAAGGGTAGCCTTTAGTCCTAATTCCAGCCACGAACCGGGACCAATGAGGTGGCTATATATACCCCCTCGCCGGCGAGCAGACCACTCCACACTGCTCTGTTTTTTATGGCCGGCTAGGGGAGAGCTTTGTGGTGCTCTAGCTCAACTCCTATGCACATGAGGTGTTCGATGAAATGCCCGAGCCACACTAGTTAAGCTTTCTCCTCTCGAAACTCGACCTCCGAGCTCCATTTTCCCCGAGATTTGTCTAGGTTTAGCAGTCCGTCACGTCCCGTCCCCGTCTTCACCGCCATCGATCGCCCGTGCCGATCTCGTCGCACGCACCACCGTGGTGAGCCTCTTGTTCTTATCTTCTTTCTGAAAGAAAAAAATTCTTACTTCAGATAGATACTTGTCTAATTTTCTTACTTTTACTATTCCTTGTTATTATATAGTGTTATGGTTTTGGTATCCGCCCCCGTCGGCCCTCGTCCTGTCTATGATTCGGATGTGGTATTTATTATCTTTTTATAACTATTTGGTTCATTTATTGTTTATGACAATTATGCCGACCAAGGTGACATATATTTTATTTATCTAGGAGTTAGTTGAACCGGAAATTCCAACCGACCCTATTGTCGAGAGGTCAAATTTAGTTGAAGAAGAAAACAATTACTTGAAGGAAAAAATAAAAAAAATTGAGGAGGAGAAGACGATATTGGAGTTGCATGTTGCGGATGTCGTCGATGATCACAAGATCAAGATGGATGCAATGAGGTTGAAGATTAGAAAGATTAGAAAATATGCCATTCATACCGAGGCTTGGTATCATTATGCCGTTGGATCAATTGTTACCTTGGTTGTGATTATTATCGCATTTGTTGTTGCATTGAAAGGTTTTACATAGTTTCAATGTATGGTTTAACTAGATGCTCTCGAGAGCTATATGTTGTTCAATTTGAACCATGTATGTACTTTGGTTTTAATGTGATGATGAACTTCTATTAATTTGGTCACTTATCTATCCATGATGTTCTGTAATGGTTTTTGACACACATAATTATATATAATGCACGCAGATGAACCGGCAATGGATGTACGGTGACAGACACACCTCCAAGTACATTAAGGGCCTGCATAATTTTCTTGAAGTGGCTGAGGCAAACAAGCAGAATGGTTTTATGTGTTGTCCATGCCCTAACCCTCTCAACTTTTTAGCACATGCTATGTGGGTGAAATGATGATACCATGCCAACTTTCAACCTTTCAGAGTTCATTTGAAATGCTTTTGAATTTCAGGGTCTTATAGCTCAAAAAAATCAGTAAATGCATGAAAAATAACAAATGAAGTCAGAAAGGGTTGAAAATTGATGATGTGGCTTTGAATGGTGCATTTTGAACGCACAAAAAGTCTGGAGTTCAAATATGTTCAAAAAAATGAAATCCCTTTGTAACAGATGAGTTTCCGTATGAAACCCTGATACTTTGAAAGAGATTGTCCGTTTTGTACACGAAGTGCATCTAGTTTTTGTCGTAACCCTCTCAACTTTTTTGCACATGCTATGTGGGTGAAATGATGATACCATGCCAACTTTCAACCTTTTTAGAGTTCATTTGAAATGCTTTTGAATTTCAGGGTTTTATAGCTCAAAAAAAAGTAAATGCATGAAAAATAACAAATGAAGTCAGAAAGGGTTGAAAATTGATGATGTGGCTTTGAATGGTGCATTTTGAACACACAATGCTCAAAATGAAAGAGAGGCGCAATGCTCACCTGCACGTTGCTTAGCTTCAGGCCTTGAGGAAATAGTGTAGACTGCATGGAGCTATGTGTAGTTTTTGTCCGAAACGATGATAGCTCCATGCAGTCTACACCACTTCCTCAAGGACTGAAGCTAAGCAACGTGCAGGTGAGCATTGCACCTCTTCTTCATATCGTCTCTGCACTTAGCGCTTATAAACCGCTGCGACTGCCTCTCCCTTGACGAGGTGGGACTAAAAAACAGCTGCAAAACCGGTACTAAAGGTGCTCGTGGGGAGCCTTAGAACCGGTACTAAATGAAATGCCTTTGTAACAGCCTTAGAACCGGTACTAAAGGAATCAACTAAAAAGCTTTTATAAACCTGTAGTATTATTGAAACTAAAATTATATTAAATTTATGCAACTGAAATTACCAAAGTATTTTGTGTTCAAAACATTAAAAGCAATTTTTTTTTACATAAAATCAATAAAAAGGCAAAAAAGAAAAGAAAATAAATAAGTAGAAACAAAATAAACTTTAATGAAACTCTAATAGAAAAAAAAATGAACTAGAAAACTTTAATTAAACTCTAATAGCAAAAGGAATCAACTAAAAATATCAAAGTATTTTCTGTTCAAAACGTTACAAGCAAAAAGAAAATAAAATAAATAAGTAGAAACAAAATAAAATAAGTAGAAACAAAATAAAATAAATAAGTAGGAACAAAATAAACTTTAATAAATAAGTAGAAACAAAATAAAATAAAATAAAATAGCAACAGGAAGTATTTTGTTGTAAGTAGAAACAAAATAAACTAAATAAAGCAACAAGTAAAACAAAAAAGTGCCACCTACTGGGCCACCATGGCCTGAATACGACTAGAAACCCAATCATGGGCCAGGATTCACGCCCGCAACAGGCCGAGTAGGCCCACAGGCACACAGTGTACGGTTAGGCCCGAAAGCCTGCAATTGAGAGGGGCTCTAGAGGGTGGGCGCAACAGCGCTTATAAACCACTCTCGAGCTCTCTTAGCTAGCAAGGTGGGACTAAACTTTTGACGCGGGGCAGCACAAGGCCTTTGTTCCCGGTTGGTGGCACCAACCGAGACTAAAGGGGTGCTTTGGTACTTGTTCGTGGCACCAACCGGTACCAATGCCACCCTTTAGTCCCGGTTGGTGCCACCAACCGGGGCCAAAGGCCTCTGCTTCCCGCCCTTTGGGCTGCTGAAAAGAGACCTTTGGTCCCGGTTGGTGGCACAAACCGGGACTAAAGGGGGCACTGGTCCCGGTTGGTGCTATGAACCGGGACCAATGCTCTGGGTTTATAAGCAGGACTTGTGAAAATTTTCACATCTCATCTCGCAGTTGCCGCCCCGACGACGCCGACGACATCGACGCCGCCAGGCTGCCGCCCCCGTCCGATGTCTTCATCGTTGCCGTCGCCCTTACCCCGACCTCGCCGTCGCCGAGCCCTGCCCCGACCTCGCCGCGCGCTGCCCCGACCTCGCCGTCGCGCACGCCGAGCGCCCTGCCCCGACCTCGCCGCCGCTCGCCTGCACTGTGAGCCTCACCGCGTCGTTCCCCCTCCTCTACCCCTTCCCCCCTGCACCCCAACGCCGTCGCGCGCCCGCCCCAACGCCGCCGCCCTCCCCGACGCCGGCGACAAAGGCGCTGTTCACATATATATATATAATTTTTTGTTCATATTGTAGTAGTAGTAGATGATGATGATGATAATGTATGTTCATATGCAAAAGTTAGGATTTTTTCCGTTCATAGATTTTTTTGGTGATATTAATGTAGAATATGCAAATGTTTGTATATGTTCATATGCAAAGAATATGTCGTTTTTTATAGAATTTTTATGATTTTTTCTGTTGTAATTTTGTTCATAGAATTTTTATTTTTTTCTATTGTAATTTTGTTCATAAAGTTTTAGGATGAAAAAAAGAAGAAGAAGAAAAAAAAAAGGGAGGACGAGAAGTTCCGTTTAGTTTTAGGATTATTTTAGTTTATGATTAGTTTAGGAAGAAGGAAAAGAAAAACGAGAAGAAGAGGAGAAATAAATAAGAAGAGGAAAAAAGGAAAAAAAAAGAGGAGAAGAAAGAAAGGAATAGAGGAGAAGAATATTCTATTTTTTCTTCTTCTCCTCTTTTTTTCTTCTTTTTTTTCTTCTTCTTCCTTTTCTTATTTTTTATTGGGTATCTCGTTATCAAGGGGCGAGGGTCGGGAACTAGCTAGGGTAGAGGGTCGAGGGTCACCGAGGGGTCGAGGGTCGCCGAGGGTTCGAGGGTTGAGGGGTCGAGGGTTCGAGGGTCGTCGAGGGTTCGAGGGTCGTCGAGGGACCGAGGGTTACTTCGTTGCCATGTTCGTACCATCATGCGCCTGTTACTTTCGCCTAATGATGAAGACATGATTTTGTTGAATCCTTTGACACTAGACAAACGTGATATGAGGGGGTCGAGGGTCGGGAAAGAGGGTAGAGGGTCGTTGATTGCCCGAGCGGTCGAGGGTCGAGGATCGCCGAGGGGTCGAGAGGTTGCCTAGCTAGTGTCAAAGTATTGAAGAAATCCATGGCTTTTGCATATCAACCCTTGAAGCGTTGCCGAGGCCACCCAAATTTACCAAGTTAAAAGAGCATTGTCGTCGAGGCCACCCCGAACCCTTGAAGCATTGCCGAGGCCACCCCAAAACCTAGAGAAGTGTCGAGGCCACTAATATGATTCCTTGTTGTGATTAGGTAGCTAGGTCTACGTTTTCCACTAATATATCCACCTGCTGTCATGTTTGTATAATAATTGCCATATTGTAATATTTGCAGAAACAATGGAGCACGGACGAGACGAGGCAGCAGAAGAGGTGTTGGGGGACATAATCTTAGCCGAAGATGATGTCTTGTCGTATCTTAACGACAATGATGATCTGGAAGGACAGGGTGAAGAAGCAGGCTACGATGATCGAACAATGGAGGAGGAAAGACATGATTATGATGGCTTCGGTGACCGAATGCCGGTGCAAGAAGGAGACCGTGATGACGGCTCCGGTGACCGAACAGAGTCCGGCCAGGTATATATATTAATTAAGCCTGTGTTGACTCGCTAATTGATGCATTCATTGTTTTGGTATGTACACATATTAACTCTCATCTTTCTTCTTTTTTCTAGCCCTCCGGATCGAGCACAACTTCGGTAAACAAACGAGGTCCGAAGAAAAAGCTGCGGTCGGATGAAAGGTTCACAGTCACAGTAATCTTGTGCGATGGCCAACCGATTGAACCCATCCGGACCAAGGAAGCATTTTCTGCTCAGTGCGGGGTTCTTGTTAGGGACAAGATCCCGATCAGCATCCACCAATGGTTTAAGCCTAAGAAGGAAGACCCTGAGGTATCTTATGTCAACAATATGCAGAAAGATGATCTTTGGACCGCGCTGAAGGAAAATTTCACCCTACCGCCAGAGGAGGATCCGGAGAAGCCAGTTAAAGAGCAATTGATCAAGTCTCATGCTCTTAAGAAGATGGCAGATCTATTCAGGAGGTAGAAGAATGAGCTGAAAACAACGTTTGTCGACGAAGAAAAGACACCAGAATTCACCGGCCGGTATGAGAAGATCAAAGATCACTGGGACGCATTTGTGGCCCACAAGACATCGGACAAGAGTAAGAAGATGTCAGCGACAAACAAGATAAATGCTGCGAAGAAGGAGCATCACCATCGCACGGGGTCAGGTGGCTACCTCAAAGCCCAGCAGTTTTGGGCCAAGGCTGAGAATGACCTGCTTGATAAAGGGGTCGAACCAGAGACATTGAACTGGCCAGACCGTTGCCGGACTTGGTTGTTCAGGGTTGGCGGAACCTTGTACCCTGTATCAGGGAAGTGCGTTTGGACAAACGAGCAAATGCGAATACCCGTCATGAAGCTTTAGAACTATATCGCCGCAGCGCAGCAAGGGACATTCGTTCCAGACAGAGAGAACGACGAGCTCACAATGGCCCTCGGGAATCCTGAGCACCCTGCACGGACATGATACATGCGAGGCTCCGTTCCGTGGAGGGCTGGGTTTCCGGACGCAGACGGTTACAAATGCCAGGAGAGGAGGGGGAAAGTGGAGCATACCCAACTGCAGAAGCTCCACACAAGGGTACAAGCGCTAGAGGAACGAGAAGCAGTTCCCAGCAAGCGACCTGCCGAAGCTACCACCGAAGCTACCCCGCCATCTCAGCGGAGAAGCAGCGTGGCTTCCATCGAGCAGCTTCAGCTGGAGCCTGTCTTCACGGCTCCTGCTAGCTACCCCGTGGATGCTATCATGGAGTCTCAACATTGCCACCTTATGACGCAATGGCAGAACTTCAAAGTCAAGGCGACGATCGGCTCTGTTCGACCTCCTGAACCCGACGCAACTTTTCACTGCCGTCCAATTCCAGAAGGATATGCTAGGGTGATGGTGGACGAAATAACGGAGGGATTTGAGGACCTCGAGCTTGACCACCCTACCAGTGAAGGGGAGACTCCGCTGGGTTCTGCTCTGAAGACTCCATGCCTATGGTGGAAGGAGCTCATCAACCTTCCGAACTGGACGCCTCCGCCTCCTCCTCCTCCTCCCGCGAGTCAAGGCACTCCGCCTCCTCCTCCGGCGAGTGATAAGGGCACTCAGCCTCCTTCTCCGGCGCGTGGCGGCACTCCGCCTCCTTCTCCGCCTACGCCGGCGCGCCCGAGCAGCCAACCTCCTCCTTATCCGCCTCGTCAGCAAGGGCGGAAGAGCCCCGCCGCCGCTCCGGATGCTCCGACGCGTCGTAGTCCTTCTCCTCCGCAGCCGATCCGTCTGCTCCGGCGTCTAGCAGTACAGCCAGAGGCGGGAGGCAATACAGATCCGGTCCATCTCGCAAGCCTCTAGAGAAGTTATCATACGAGAGGACCGTGGAGGAAAACAAGAAGATCATGGAAGCAGAAGTGAGGGACTTCTTTGGAGCGGTGAAAGCAAAGAAACATCCACCTCCCAAGGAGAAGATAGATCCGGTTAAAGCGAAGCGCACTATCGATGCCCTGAAGCGACCACCACCTTCTCCGCCGCAATCCAACTATGATCACATTATTCAAAGGTCATATATCGAAGCGGAGCGGTCAGGAAGTACTATCAGTGATCAAAGGTTAGCAGAATGACGAGCTGGGAAAAAATTGCCCAGCTCGGCGAACAAGCGAACCAATCGTGCCCCCCGCTCAAGGTGTCTAGCGATATCATTGCTAATCATCCAGAGATTTTGCCCAATACCAATCTTGGAGATTACCTGCCAGACGATGTACATTATGATTTCTTGGAGTTGGACGAACACAAATAACATTACGGGAAGCCTCACGTCAAAGACGGAAGATCTCTAACAATGATGACGCGAAGATTCCATGATTGGTACATGAAAACCTGCAGAGAGTCTGGGTTGAAGAATACTTTGACGCTGAGAGTTAAAGAGGAGCATGACCTCGTTGGAATTGATCTGTTGTATGTTCCATTTGAGGAGTTCTTCCAGATTTTCAATCAAATGGCCCTCGATAAATTAACGGTCACTTGCTACTGTCTGTAAGTACTACTTCTGTCATTAAGTCTCTATATATAGCTCAGCTCTCTCATTGCATGTATATATAATTATCGTCACTATATTATGCAGATTGAAGATCCCCGAATTGAAGAAAAGACAAATCGGTGATTTGGGTTCATTAACACAAATCTCATAGATGAATTTGTGGTTGAATTTCAAGCCAAAGATACCGAGGCCAACTTGCTATGAAAGTTGGTAATAAATCAAAACAAAGATATAATACTCTTTCCTTACAACTTCAAGTGAGTGTTACTGTCTTGTGCATATTCGGTTTCCCTTATTAGTCGAGGTTAATGTAACCGTCTTAGACTTCCACTTTATTCTCCTAGAGATTGAGCTTGAGCAGGGACTAGTAACCGTCTTAGACTCAAGACAAAAAGATCCCAAGGAGTATGTGGTCATGACTGAAGTAAGTTCAATCGATCATTATCGCACCATATCGGCAACTTTGTTCATGTCCTCATATCAAGTAATAATTATTTTCTTTCTCTCGTAGGGTTTGGAAAGTGTTCACCGCAGAGGCTCCGGGACTGCCGAAGAAGCTGCGATTTAAACACCCGAAGGTAAGTACTACTAGCTAGTTCCGCGCATCTCCCATTGATTCTAGCTAGTTTCATCAATACCATTTATAATGCTTGATTATCAGTTTGATTGACCTCTATTTCTCGTAAAGTGGTTGTGGCAGGAAGGCGGGAATAATTATTATGGACACTACATTTGCGAGTACATCTACAACGCGACGACCTCTAAGCGGGGCTACTCTAAAGAAGATTTTGAAGTACGTAAGCAATAATATTCACAATTTTATTTTATTACCATCATTTGTGTTGATTTTCATTCATATATATGTATTGACCCCCTTCTTCAAATTAGCTTTGGGAGCTGCGGGAGGAACTCCTACCACAAAATGGCATAAAAGCAATTCAAGAGGAATTGGCGGGATTCTTTCTTGACCACGGCATAGATAAAGACGGAGAATATCATGTGGAACTTGACATCAGATGCTAGGGATTGTAAGAGATCTTATATTGTATATATGTAGCTAGTAGCGTCGGATAGATGTACGAAAACTTGTTGTTCGACCAATCTCTCGGAGAAAGAGAGGTCGATCACTTCTCTTTATATATGTTCATGACGATCTTGTGTACTTAATGGTTTCCTTCATTTGCTTACTAGCTAGCGTGTTGAGTCGTCTCTATACGTATAGTACGTAGCGTCGACCAAGCACGGAGATAAGAGAGGACACTTCTCTTTAATAGCTAACTAACATAATATATGAAACCCCTAAATTAACCCTACAAAACCCCCAAACCCCCCCCCTCAAAAAAACAAAAACCCCAGCCCCTGAACTGCTGACGCGTGGACGCCTATTGGTCCCGGTTGGTGCCACCAACCGGGACAAAAGGCCCCCTGCCTGGCAAGCCGCAGCGGCCACGTGGAGCCGCATCTGTCCCGGTTCGTATAAGAACCGGGACTAAAGGTACTGGGCTTTAGTACCGACCCTTTAGTCCCGGTTCCCGAACCGGGACTAATGGGCCTTATGAACCGGAATAAATGGGTCTTTTTCTACTAGTGTACTACTACACTATGCCTGGCGGCAACGGTGTGACAATATTAGTAGTAGTGTCGTTTGTCCTTGCCGCGCTACTGCTATATCTGTAGCAGCAGCGCCTTATGTGGATACACACTGCTGCTAAGTACTAGCAGCGCTTCTTTTTAACCCGCACTACTCCTAAGGTTCTGTGTATAAGGTTTTCCCTAGTAGTGAGGGGGAGAAGGGTCTAGCCTTCCAGACTTGCCTAGCCAAGTGCCTCAGAGGAATAGAGCCGAAAAAGCCCATATAGGTGTGTCCTTTATTTTATCTTTTGCAGGAAGAACAATGAGGTTGCTGATCCTCTCGGTGACATCAGCATACATACAGTCAATCAGATACGTGCGAACCAACATGTGACTGGATGTTTAGGAGGAGATGGTATTTCGACCCAGTCTTTCAGAGGTGCTCATATATAGTGGATCTGCGTGTGTGTTCGTAGGGTATATATGAGCGCATGCGTTTATATTGTGTTCTATAAAAATCATATACATGTGTAGGATCTAGGATGAAGGTATTTTTTTTTACTTTTCGTATACGTGTGTAGGAACAGAGCTTTATATTAGGAAAACGTTGGGCATATCTCTCTCCCCGTACAAAACTACATGACTCGCGCTGCAAGAAACTAATCCTTTATACGTGGCTGGAAGGAATAAACTCCGAAACAAAAGTAGTACTGATACTAGTTAGAGTCGAACTCGTATATGTACAGCACCTAGATGCGCCGATAAATACAAGGGAAAACTACCAAGTCGGCCGTGACATAGATAGATAGTTTCACGCCCTACCTACAGGCTACAGCTAGCTACTTCTTGTCGTCGTCGTCATGGAGAGCGCAACACCAACAGCAACACCATCGGCCATCTCCACGGGGAGCGAATCGCTGCGGCCGTCTCCCGACCTGTTGACGGAAACCTTGACGGTCGCCATCGACGAGGCCATCAACGGCTTCTATTTTTTGCGGGGGGCCGTCAACGGTTTCAACTGCGCCAACAACGAATGCCTTGACAAGCTGAACGCGGTGGCTGCCGCATGCACGGGCCCGCACGCCGCCGCCTGCGCAAGCGCGCGGGCGGCGCTGCTCGAGTGTGTATACGAGGAACCGGCCCGCGACACCCAGGAGCAGCAGCCGGCCGGGAACTCGAGCTGATCTATTGTGATCCACGACGACGACGGCCTCATTAACTACTACTTAGCTATCTCTATATACCTAGGAGTACTGGTTCCGTTTCGTTGTGTCTGATTATTAGTAGCACTTGGAGTTTATTTTTTCTGGGTCCGGTACTTGTTTCCGACTAGTGCTTGTTTTTCCCAAGTCTTGTCTTTTATAGTAGTATGCAGTTTCGCTGTTACACTATAATAATTGTAATCAATATCTGGTTTAAACTTATACGTACTACTTTGTTACTTATTGTGCACCTAGAACCCAAAGCATAGTACTGTTTTTTGGAAAACTTAAGATCTTTTCATCTTCGATCATGGAATATAATGAACACCAGAAATAATAAATATTACATTCAGATCCTAGACCACATATCGACGACTACAAACATTGAAGCGAGCTGAAGGCGTGCCGTCGTCATTGCCCCTCCCTCGTCGGAGCCAGGCAAAACTTATTGTAGTAACAATGAAAGTCATTGTGTTAAGGCCCCATAGGACAAGCGAAACAGAACAACAACCGCCACCGATGAAGAGATGCATAGATTGGAAGGATCTAACCTGACGATACACGAACATAGAAGAACAAAGACCGAATATGAGCAGATCCACCAAAGACAACCACCGACTGAATCCTGCGAGATCGCCGGAGACGCACCTCCACACGCCATCTGACGTTGCTAGAAGCACCACCGGGACAAGGGCTGGGTGGAGAGAACATTATTTCATCTTGAGGGAGTTGCCACCATTTCGTTTTCTTGAGTAGGACATAACTCAAAGAAATATCGAAAATGGAAGCCCTCCCATCGACAAGGGTCGGGATAAGGCCATAGGAGATGAGGTAGGTTGGCGACGCCGTCGACGGGAGGCAGAAACCCTAGTCTCATGTTACCTTGGGAGAAGGAGAGGGCCGGGTAAACTTTGAGGCTTCTAGATAAACTACTATAGGTAGTGTAATCTCTCTTGCCTCTTCAAAAAACACATAAAAAATTTCCCTACTCCTCTTGCTTCAGCTGCATAAGCTTGGAACTCGTCCCCTCCAGCTTCTTGATTCGCCTCCTTGATGTCCGTCGCTTCTGGCTGCAAGTGAAATACCGATCGATCGCGCGCGGTCGGGATGCTCCACACCCCTGGCTCCACCACCACCAGCCATGGAGGGTATCGTGCACACCCATGCGCCACACGGAAACCCACGGTAGACATGACGGGTTTTGGCCGTGCGGTCCAGCACCAGCACCGCCAACTCTCGTGCTCTCTTTTTTCTGCATCTTGACCTCGTACCCTTTTTACCGTATCTCGTTGAAATACAGAGTTATTATTAGCACCCGGTCCTCGACTTTATTTTAAAAAGGTTATTGGCCGGCAGGGCAAGAGCGCGTACATAGTACTCCCTCCGCCCGGAAATACTTGTCATCAAAATGGATAAAAGGAATATATCTAGATGTATTTTAATTCTAGATACATCTCTTTTTATTCATTTTGATGACAAGTATTTTCGGACGGAGGGAGTACCTCCGAAGCCGGTCGACACTTTATTCATTTATTTTTAAGGGATTCTGCAGACATTTTTTTAATACAGTATAGACGTAAGCGCTCATATATATACACACACGTACACCCTACCCTTAGAGCACCTCCCGCCCTATGCATGGGCCGGCCCAACCGTGCGTGCTTCCGTGACTGGGGGCGCCCAGGTCGCCAAATAGGGTCCCCTATAAAAAAAAGGTCGCCACAAACGGGCATCCGTACAAGGCTTTGATGTTTTGTTCAGAGTAAAAAGAAACGGAGCAAGTTTTTTTTGGCAACTGATTCACGCATGACGCCCAAACAGTTTGAATGTACGGACGGCGCATCTAATTTCACATAGTACAGACGCAAGCGCTCATACATACGCGCATACACTCATCCCTATGAACGCACACACACGCATAGCCTATCCCGATGAGCACCTTCGACAGACTGAACGGACATATCATCTTGAGATTTACGAAGTCACCGTAGGCGCCTCGTCGTCGACGAAAACGTCTACTCCCACTAAAAGCATAACGGCGGAAATTCTGAAATAAATCGAGGAATAATGCGAGAACCAGGACCTGAACCCTGATAGGCTTGTATACCACTGTCCCTCTAACCATCTAATCACAGGTTTGTTCGCGAACCAACCTGTGGTTGGATGGTTAGTGGGACTGTGGTATCCCCAGCCCATCAAGGTTCAAATCCTGGTGCTCGCATTTATTTCTGGATTTACTTCGTGTATGTGTGTGTATATGAGCGCTTGCGTGTACTGCGTGTACTGTGTTCAAAAAAAAATCGCAGGTATGTTCGTGACGGCGCGTTAAATTTTTTTTTTTTGCATGGTAATACGTGTCTCATTCATATCATAAAGATCAAAGTACAAGTCATGTAATGCCCGACATGACAAAACTGAAAAGATAGCAGAACATCTCTGAGCTTGACACCAACGCCTGTCACCTGCCTCCGGCACCACCACAACAGCCATCGAAGAAAAGAATGACAGATTACCTCCCCATCCGACCTCGACGTGGCTCCATCGCTGATATGCAGCTTTGCGGACCTCTAAGGTGGCTCACCACAAGTGAAGCCATTGCTGTTGAACGAATCAGACGGGGCAACACCCCGGACACGCCATCGAACTCCAGATCTAACACCCCACCACGACTAAGACGCCAAAGGAGGAAACCATACCTGCCATCCACGAACCACGAACTCAGCACACTTTCCGTCTTCCAGATGTCGTCGATGCAGACCACAATCTGCATCCGCTCCTGAACTACCTCCCAAGCTCCGCGCCGACGCTGGAGCAAACGCCGTCGCAACGGCGGAGCCCGAGGACACGGGTCCACCACGAGGATGCCGCCACCGCCACGCCATCCTGACTTGAATAGACTGGTTTCCAAATCGATCTCCAACCATAGGGCCGATGGCCTCGAAGAATCTTTATTTAACACTGTCATCGTCGCTGCCGAAGCCAAGATGATGAACAGTCTAAAAAGCTAGACTACAAGGGAGTAAAAACAATCCACAGACGTGAATCCGGCGACCCCCTCACCACTGACGACCGAGGTCGCCGGCGGAGGGGAGCCGCCGGAGTACGGCGCTAGAAAATGGGCGCCCCCTGGCGGCGGCTAGGGTTGGAGCCGCCAGGGACGAGAGGAACGGCTGCTGCGTATGATTACTCCATACCGTTGATTCGCGTTATTGGGAGCGTATGTAAGTGCAGACGGTCAAGGCCTACGTAAGCAGTCACGCTGCTTGACACGCGCACGCTGCGGGACTTGCTGTACATAATACGTATACACCTCCACGTACAAAACTCAGCGACTTGCGCTGCAAGGAACTTTTATTCACGTGGTTGGAAGGAACTACCGTTAGAATAGTTTCCGAGACGGAAACAAATACTAGTTCGAGTCAACAACACTACTGCACGATCATAGTAACAACAATACTAGTTTCATGCACATACAGCACGATCGTGTGACCATAAATACAAGGGAAAAGAGCACACGCACGCGTACGTACGTAAACCATCGACGACATCGACAGTTTCACGCTCTAGCTACTTCCTCTCCTAAGTTCGACCACCCAGCTCTGGTCTCTCATGGAGAGCGCAACAGCAACACCATCGTCGGCCATCGCGACAGGGAACGAATCGTCGTGCTCGTCGCCAAGAGCCGTGATCGACGTCGACGGGATCATCAAGGGTTTGAACTGCGCCAACACCGAATGCCGGGATAAGCTGGAGGCGATGGCCGCCACATGCTGGGTGCAGGAACCGCCGCCGGACGCCACGGCGTGCGCCAGCGCGCGGGAGGCGCTGGTCGATTGCCTATCCAAAGCATCGGCTCGCGACACGGAGGAGCAGAAGGAGAACTCGAGCTCATCGATTGTGATCGACGCCGGCATCACTAATTAGCTACTTAGCCATCTCTATAGTACCTACAGTAGTTTCGTTATGTCTTAAGTAGATTAATAATAGGAATTTTTTGGACGTGGTACTTGTTTTTGAAAGGGTTGTCTTTTGTATGCAGTATAGTTGTTACTACTTTATAATTGTGATCGATGCTTGGTTTAAATTTGAACTTTGCGTACATTAACCATTACGAATTAAGGGAATACACTTCATCGTTTTACCCTGCCCCTCTCGCGCTGGCTAGGAACTCGTCACACTTCCGCGGGTGCCCGTAATTCATCTTCGAGCTGTTTTGGGGGCTAGGATCCTCCTCAAGTTGGTTCGTTCGAATGTAATTGACAACTGCCATGTGCTTTGACTCGATCTAAGGGTTCAATGACGACGACTTTACGTCTTTGGGGTGTTTGTACTTAGGGGGCACGTGTCCGAGGACTTATGGTTGTCATCGGAAGGTCATAGCGGCTCTGATATGGAAGGGACAATAGCGTAGTGGTCATTTGGTGATCCAAAAACCTTGATGTATTTTTTCCTTATATTTGAAGTGTTTTCTACTTCTGATAAACTTTTATAATAAATACAAAAATCCCATTAAAAAATAAAAGAAAAGCCTACGCTGGTCCTTTGCGATTCTTCCATGAGCCCAAGCCTGTTAACTAATCTGGCGGTCCATCAAGCTTTATAGTCAAAATTTGACCCAAAATACATGGGCCTAATAAATCCAAATTGAGGAGTAGCTAAGGAGATCATCAATCGTTATCTTCTTTTGTTTCTGAGAAACATAACGCAGACGTAGAAGCTCACATATAGTGATATACAAGTATATATATCATGACATCCTCCGGTGGCTTCAGTCTCCACCCACCAGCTCGATCGTCATAGTACGTACTAGATCGGGATCGCGCCTTGGCGCGAGGGTGCCGGTCCTAACGCTGTGGTCAAGCAGCTAATGCTCAATTTAGTAAGAATCCTGGTTTAGCGTATGTATTCAAATAGGACAACGAAATAACAGAAAGAAGAAACGTTCACTTCTAGAAAACATCATTGAGTTCCACATCGTCGTTAGGTTATAAGGCATACTAAGAGCGCGAACATGAGAGAGCAATGTTCTAATCTAAAACAATGTTTGCACCACATCCATATATAAGCAAGGCAGGTAGCCAATATAGGCTGAAGTTATACCAAAAACAACTTAGCTACAAAGGTACACCTCAAAAATGAGGTTAGTAAACACTTAGTAATGATTCAGTACTAAACATCAAGGTTTATCACATGACATTGGCAGATTTCATACCAGATCTTACTTGTTGTAACAAATATACAAATATACTCAGAGCAACCTTCTAGGAGCGTTAGTGCATTTCATAAAACAATGCTATAAAAGGGGGCATCGACCATACAACATACTTGTTGATCCTCAACTTTCACTTCTATCTCCAAGTATATTGGAATTCCAAAGAGCAGTCTTAGGGCGCCGTGCCCTGTCCAGCACCATGGTCCAGTGCTCAAATCTAAACCATAAAGCAGGTTACAGTGATATACAGGGAAAGAATATACATAAGTGAACCCCTAACAAAGCCCTAGATTACTTAGGTATCATCTTCACACACCCATGAGACTTCAGGTTGTAGCCTTAAAGATAAGTGTAGACAAACCCTGTCAATAATAATACATGAGCTGCAAGAGTAGAGAACATTTGTTGTATACGAAGCCACACCATTCTCTGCCATAAAAGTAGGGAGACAGAGCACTAAAACAAGAAAGGGTAAATGTTTCACTGATGGATGAACTTTGCAAATAACACTCAAAAGGGGATGAACAGCAATGGGAAATTTTCCTCTAAGACTGCCGCAAATCATTATGAATCATGGGCATGTGTCATGCACACACACATGATGTATTTTTATTATTACCATGCACTACTGCCTACTCCTCTATATATCATTAAGAACATGTCACTAAATCCTTGATGGTTGAAACCAAGATAAAGTTAAAGGTTCAAATTTTACTAACCTAAGGCGGTAATTCAAGCAGCTTGTTGAAGCCTTTCCAAAAAAAGCCTCTAAAAAATAATCAGCCAAACTATTGTACTAAACATAAGAACTTATTCCAGAGATATGTTAACACATTATGAAAGATCATACCTCCACAAAGCAAATCAGGAATGGCAGATCCATGGATGTCCATCCCCACTTTCTACAATTACAAAAAAATAAAATCTAAGGTGAGAACATCACTGACTTATAAGTGGAAACAGAATTTTTCTATGAACCATAGCATGCACTTGACAAAGTAAAATACCCATAAATGGAGTTACTATGTGAACTATAGCATGCACTTGACAAAGTAAAGAATGTGGACTGGAGTTAAACCGATATAATCATACAGTGGTATTTTCCTGAAAATTTAATTATAAAAAGAGAGCTTCATGGGCGACATGACTGTTGCTCTGGGCATATGTGACTTTATCTATATGAAAAGTATATATGTCCATTCCTCATGAACTTCCAGCCGAATAGTTGACAAAATTCTTCATGGTTGCTCTGCATTTTGGTACATGTGATTGCCTTGCCTTTTGCTATGGCTTTGACAAATGATCCTATACCAAGTAGCAACAATATTGTGGTTTGTTTAAACGCTGAGACAAAACTTTCAGCGAGGCACCACATGCCAAGGCACGTTTCCGATCTGCTACTCCCTATGTTTCAAAATATAATTTTTTTGGATATTTCAATACGTACTACTTACGGATGTATATAGACATATTTTAGAATGTAGGTTCACTCATCTCTCTCTGTATGTAGCCCTTATTGGAATATCTAAAAAGACATATATTTAGGAATGGAGGGAGTATATCGTTATAATGGAATTCTGTATCTAATTCGGACAAAACAAAACTGAAGGGTGCTTATTACTCTAGCTAAATACTGATGGAATTACATTATTTGAACTGAAGCAGTTTTCATATATTACAAGGACAACAAATAATATTGAAGTGTTACTTTAAATATGTAGCTACACTTCTAGGTCAATTAATGTAATGGAGCAACCCTTTTCTTTGTCGTCTGTGCATGCGACACAGGTTGCTGAATGTTTCAGCTAATCTAGTACCCGGGAAAAAACAGCTAAATGTACTCAATGTTTGTTCCTTCTCCACTGGACACCAACAGAGGGCTTCCATATGATACAATACTCAAAGGTCTAGATGATGACAGAGGAACCAAAGGTCTACCAAAGGATGCTTCAATGTCTCATTTTAAAAAGTCAACAGGTTGATGTTCTTTTTCCTATCTCATTTTGTCGGTTTGATACTTGAAATATCACATGATTATTGTTCAGATGCACCTGTTATCTAAATTGGTTCCTGCTGACACACTCAGGCAGTACAAGTCTCACAATAAATCTGATTCCACACATGCAGCCACTCTGTAGATTAAGTTGGCACTGACACTTATTTAAGTTGATTCTAGTGTAACAATGAAAAACTTTGGAGAACCCATACCTTACAGCTATTATAAATATAGGTTATTACTTCAGAACCATATAATGAGAGAGAGGTCTATTTTTAGGTTATTACTACTTCAGAACCACATACCATTTAACAGTATTACTTTTTAGAAGATAATTTGTTGTGCTTCTAGAGAATTGGCAGAATAATCAGAAGCAAAGGTCCGATGGTTCATTGTATCAACCAATCATGAATTACTGGCTAAAGGTTCTAGAATTTACATTATACATAAGTAGTAGAAAAACATAATTTTTGTTTTAACTTGAGTTGTATCTGTAACATAGTGATATTCAGAGGACCCAAACATGGGTACTTCCAACGCTATCACACACAAAGTTAAATGCATTGGCTTTAGAGATACCTCGACAGATGTCATTAGGTGGAGAAGTTATATTCAACAGGGCATGAAGAGATGGTCGCCAAAATAGGGGTTAGCCCCACCCCTTCCTGTCATTCTTCTGCCCACGATGGATGTATTTCGGGGCATCGAAAAGGCAAATTGTGAACTCTGAAGATTTCAATTCATTTCCAACTCATTCCCTGCTAACGAAAGGAACAGTTATCATGTTGGATTAGCCCGCCAAACTAATGTACGGCAAACAGGACATTGAGATGGTAATGGATGTGATTTTAGCGTGTTGTAAACATATATCATACCGATGAATAAAACTTGCAAACAAATTCAGTTACATATAGGAATTGGTTTATCTGGCATACATAAAGAGGATGGCATGATCATAGTATATACATGATGCTAACAATAAGCCTTGCGCAGGTACAAAAGCATATGATCCCAAGTCTGAGAAATTTTGATGAAGAGTAGAATGGCAAAGGGCTTCCTCCATTCGATTGTAATGATGAGGGTAGCTGGAAAACAGTTCAAATACAAGGTTTGTATATGAATGGTGGCGGGTGAAATTGAATAGAACTTTCATCAAGCAAATTAAGATTCTCAATACTCCTTACATCGACAACAAATGCCTCAGGCTAAGCATTTTTAATGGAAAAAACAGGCGGAGGTAGTATAAAAGAAATAAACACAAGCAATCAGCAACCATGTATGAGAGGTATGCAAGGAAATCTCAAGGTGGACACATCAATGAGAGGAACAAATATCCAGTTGCAAGAAAATATCACAAGAATGGAGCTTTAATGGCAGTACAGAAACACCATAATGACCCTCCAAAATAACACCCCAATAATCAGCCAATTAAGCAATCCGAGTTGCAGAACGCTATACAAACATATTTGATTAACCAGATCAAATACTTGTGATACACTCGGGCATTTTATAGGCCTTGGAAGTTGATTAATTAGAGTCGGGGTATAAATGCAGAAAGGAGACTCTGCTTCTAGACCATCCCTCCAAACAACAGCCATGTACCTTTCGAACCTGATCATGTACTGTGACTCTCCACTGGCCACAAGACATATTTCTTGCGTAAGACTAAGAATTTGCGGATATCATAGACCCTGCCTTCTTAAACACATCCATAAAATGGTGAAAAAATTTCTCAGGTATGTGTGCATACATATGGTTACCCTGTTGAGAAAAGAACACGAGTCCGAAGAGGAGACATAGGTATCCAAAAAGCAATGGAATGGCCAAAATGATAGACCAGGCCGAGGAATCCAGGTACCTTAGTGTCAAGTGTAACCATATCTCTGTGTGATTGATAGGCCCATTATCAGTTCCACCGCAGTGATGCCAAAGACGTGAGACATACCCACAGGAATGCTAGAGCGAGTTACCGAGATGGGGTTCAGACAGTGCATTGAATGCCATCTACAACAAATAGTCAGAATTAATCATCAGGAGAGGACATAACAACCTCAAAAAGAAAAACTACCAAAAGATATATGAAAGAGAGAAAGATTACATGCAATTAGCATGATGAGGACAGGGTATGGAGATACACTCCCTCTCCCTACACCCAATCATTTATTATTCGGACGAAAGTACCATCCCAAACGGCAAAAGAAGACGAATCAACTATCTTGTTTTATGATTATATGAAAAGGATATGCACGGACGAAGGCAGTTGAACCTGAAACTAATAAAAAAGGAAACACAATGCAAAATATAGCACCACGATGGTACACTGATATCTCAAAAGACCCCAACAGAGGCATGCCCCTAAGGGTAAACGATATTCTGAGTTTCAGTAGTACAATCTACATTTTCATCTTCGGCAAGTATTTTTAGCGATTCTCTTGATGTACATGAGACACAACAACGTATAGTTGTCCATGAGTAAACACACAATTCTTTAGATATATACCAAAGATAAAAATTCTTAGCAAATTATTTGAACAAAATAAGGCATCATTAGACTCAACAAAATTTGATGTTTGCAGATCAATTAAGTATATCCCTTTATTGCCATGGAAAGAAACTCAAGATTCAATAGAACAAGCTACATTGATCGAGAGAATAAAACGGTTAAGGACGTGGACTCTGTAGGTAAACATACTAAGTATATCAGTATTGTACAGAACATTATGCTTAAGAACCTGATAACCATAAGTGTTGACATGTATTTAGCATCAGTCAAAACAGTATTTTAGATTAATTCCAGACCGAGCCAACACCTAAATTCGGCTGGTAAGACGATACATACAACCGTGCACCTAGTTCTGTAAACAAAGAGGAGTGAAAAGTAGGAGAAGAAGAGGAGCTGCCATGAAGATCCGTGAACAGAGACACACGAGGCTGCATGTAGATGACGAGTAGGCACAGATCGAAGGAGGCACTGACCAGAGGATCGACCAAAAGAATGAGAATCAGGCGACAAGGGGCCAATCTGCAGGCAAAACAAAGAAAAAAACAGATATGAGCAGGAGCCAATCACCAAGAATGGGACAAAAATAGATTTTGCAGCAGCCAATGAGCAAGAACGGGGCAAAATAGAATCGTACAGGAGAGAAAATTTTCTCGGTCTCAGGCGAAATCGCGTCGATCTGCGCCCCACAACCGTCGCGACTAAGAAGAACCGGCGCTAGGGCCCTAGTCTACTACTCTGCCTCTCTCTCTCAGCAGGGGAGGCGCTGACTGGTGCGGGCCGTGGTGGTCGTCCTCGTCCATGGAGGAGGGTGGCTGCTGCACCGAATCAAAAAAATAAGTGTGTGGGGTGGGGCGAGAAGGAAGAAGGGGAGAGGAGAGGAGAGCTCACCGCGCCGGAGTTGGAGGCAGCCCAAACCCTAGCCGCAGGGAAGGGTCGCGCGCGGGCGCTTGCGGCCATGAGGATCGAATCTGGCCGGTGGGAAGGAAGCACTGTCGCGAGGGGAACTCGTGCATGTGCTGCTCACCGGCGAGGGCCGCCGGAATCGCCCGGTGTTGGTGGCGGCGGCGAGGTGGGGGCTGGGGATGCGTGAGGACGGGGAAGGGGGCACAGGTGCGGGAGGAAGGGCTAGGTTTTCGTTTCTTTGTTGCTTGCGTTTTAAAGGGATACGCGTAATGTCTAAAATACCCTCGGCGGGGCACTAAATTTACGCGCGGTGGCATGCATTTTTGTCTACTATTCATTGCTACAGGGACGGAGAGACGATCCGACGGCCCAGTCAATCCTGCAGGTTGATTGAACGGCCCAGATCCGATCAAGCAAGCAGATCCAACGCCAGGGATCCAAATCGCTGAGGAGCCGGGAGGTTCCCTGTCATTCTTATTTCTAGATAGCAAAGCAGAGAACAGAACGTGCACTCCCCGTGGTCGTCCGACTTCTCCCCTGGGCTGGGCTTATCCAGCTGGCTCGCCTCTTGTCTACGTGCTACTGGTTTCAGAAAAACGCACACACAAATCCGTGCTAATTTTCTACTACTACTAGCTTAGCTTATATATAGTCAAACGGCAAGCGCGCCCATTGGGTGTGAATGCATGCTCCCACAAGTGCGTCCAGCGGGAATCATTTGAACGTCCTTTGAGTGCCTGGCTACCGAACGTGAGTCAACAATAATGAAACCAAAACAGAAATTTGTAACAAGTAGTGTACTGCCATCCCACGAGGTTTATCATGGCCACGCTGGCGGAATGTGACCTGCCTCGGCTTACCACGGCGCCGTCAGGCAAAAAGAGAGATCCGCCATGCGCAAATTCAGAATGTAATATCAACATGGGTGAAAAAATAAATTATCATAGATACGCTCGTTTACGCTCGTTCAGACCTTCGCTCGCGCCGCTCCCGCGAGCGGCCAGGCGAAACCCCATCCCGTCGCCGCCGCCTCCCCCTCCCTCGCCGCCGCCAGGGGACGGCGCCGGGCAAAGCCCGTGCGTGCGTCGGCGGCGCGGGACGTCCGGCTCCCGTGGTGGCGCGCATGGCCAAGTACGGCGTGCAGGCGAGTGGATCTGGCGTGGGGGCGGCCAGGTGAGGGCGAATCTGGCGCCAGCGAGGGCATGGCGCAGCCTGCCGCGGAGGCGGCCAGGCGTGCGGATCTGGCACCGGCGACGGCGCGCGTCCAGGGGCGAGCGGGCGTGGTGCACAGCCTGGCGCGGTGGCGGCCAGGCGAGGGTGCGCGCGGGCGCGGTCTGGCGCGGTGGCGGCCAGGCGAGGGCGCGCGCGGGCGCGGCCTGGCGCGGTGGCGGCCAGGCGAGGGCGCGTGGAGGTGCCTCGGATTCGGCGCGGGCTGGCGGGGCGGCGCCCCTCCGGCATGTGGCGGCCGGATCTGGTCAAACCTGGCCAGATCCGTGGTGGGTTTGACGCGCGCCGGCCCTGCGCGCTGGTCCTGTGATGCTGGAGCAGGCGGCTCCGGTCGTGATAGATGCGGGATGCAGGGACTGATCTGGTCACTGTAGGCTCGCCGTGGGCGGGGTGGACCACGACTCCATGGCTTCTACGACTAGGTTCTGCGGCGGTGGCGGTGCGAGACTGCATGAACGAGCTTCTATGGGCACGAGCGAAGGTGTGCGGCGATACGGACGAAAGTCCTGCACGACCAGAGGCTGGTGGCGATGGCGCCTGTGGGTGTCATTTTCCTCGTTGGAGGCGTCACCTGAGGTGTGTCGGCATCTTCCTCGTGCTCGGATGGTGGTTTATCTCCGGGAAAAATCCTAGGTCCGGTGTTGGATCGGCGTGATGGCGACGTGTTTGACGTCGTTCCTCTGTTGGGAGCATCACGTTTGGAGACACTTCCTGGAAGCTCTTTGTGGCGCTCCTCCGGTGCTCGCCGCTGTTCAAGGTGAAGCTCCAGGCGCAATGTACGACATCATCGATGAGTCCAAGACGAAGCTCTACCTGGGATCGACCAAGTCCCGGCTTCTACCCCCTGCTTCCTGGGTGGATGGTGCGTTGGCGAGGGAAGTTGTAGTGGGAGCTGCTGCTGTCTTCGGAGGTGATCGGCGTTGTTCGAGACGCGGTGGTGATGCTTAGCTTAGGACAGGTGCTTCGGTTGTGTAGTCATGTTGTTTGTGGTGGGTGTAGCTCCCTGCAGCTATTAGGGCCGCAGTTTTTTTCTTTCTCTTTCTGATCTTCGGATCTTCACCATGTTGTTCTTCCGCTGCTTTCTGCTAAATCTGAATCAAGCCAGCAATTTGCTGGATCTTTCAGAAAAAACATGGGTGAAAAAATGCACGAATCTCAAAGTTTTGGACGGCCAAGACAGGCAGGGACGTCCGTCGACGTATGGTGGGAAACCGTTTTTCTTTTTTGGACGCTGACCATGAGACCGCTTATTCTTTTGCAAAAAGAGAAGCCCGCCGTTTGCCCATGCATGCAAGTAGCTGCGTGCGTGTTGACTTTTTGACCAGTCGACCTGCCGCTGGCCATAGACTTTTTGACAAGTCCGCCGTTTAAGATAAGAGAGCTCTACGTCGTCGTCCTCGTGTGCGCCTACCTGCTACCGTTGGCTGTTCTTCACAACACAATTAGCACAGAGGGACTTCCGGAGCAAGCACAAATTAATTCTCGAGCGAGCACGAGAGAGCAGCTCCTCCAAGATACGTGCGGCTTCTCCAAGAGATTTATCAGGTGAGTTCTATGCTGTAAGCTGTAATATGTTTTCAATATATATCATCTTCTCCACGCTCATGAGATCCATTCTGCTTTCTTGGCATGCTTTACTTGTGATCATGCAAGAAGCTCACTGGCCTAGCAAGGTGACATATATATGAACTGTAGTATGCGCATGGCCTCCATTTCTCCATGTTACCGAGTAATCTTGTCTTTGAAACCAACCGCCCTTTATCGAAAAATAATAAAGGACAGTGTCGTTTACTTGGTTGTAGATCTTCAGCCGAAGAATATGCACGTCTTGTTGCAGCTTAGCCTTCTTGGCCTCATACTGCTTGGGACACAGCATGCCTCTGGGGCCGCGGGTCCTAGCTCAAACTGCCGAAGGCGGTGCGGCGATGTCGAGATACCGTACCCATTTGGCATCGATCCCAATATCCCCAACTGCTCGCTCGCAGAAGTCTTCGACCTCAGCTGCGAGGTTAGAGATGGCGCCCTCAAGCCCAAGCCGTTCAAGGCCATCTTTGAGGTGCTGGACATCTCCCTGACCCACAGCACCGCCAGGGTGCTCAACTACATCGAGGCTTTCTGCTACAACAACTCCACCAGGAGCATGGAGCATCTCGGCTATCACGAGAGCCAGAACGGAGGGCCTTCCTCCGTCTACCGGCTCTCCGACGTCGAGAACAGGTTCACGGTCATCGGGTGCAACGCCCTGGGCATCATGTCCGACTTCGCCGGCACGGGGTACCAGGGGATGGGCGTGGCCACGTGCCGCAACCTGTCGGACCTGGTGGACGGGTCCTGCGCCGGCATGGGCTGCTCCCAGACCATGATACCCAAGAGGATGTACTACTACGACACCAACTTCTCCCGCTCCGTCAACACGAGCCGGATCTGGGAGTTCAACCGGTGCAGCTACGCGGTGCTCATGGAGGCCGCGGCGTTCAACTTCATCACCTCGTACGTCGGCAACACCACCTTCAACGACACGCACCATGGGCGGGTGCCCATGGTGGTTGATTGGGCTGTGAGGGACGCAAAGTCGTGTGACGACGCACGACGGAATACGACCTACGCATGCCTCAGCAGCAACAGCGTGTGCGTGGATTCCGTCAATGATTACGGCTATATGTGCAACTGCTCGCAGGGGTACAAAGGCAATGCTTATCTCCCCGGTGGATGCCAAGGTACGGTAATCTACTAATTACTCCATCCTTTTTTAATACTAAGATGGATGTCAAACTTTCTCTATCTTTGACAAGTTTACAACACCAAATCTGTATCACTAGATCTATCATGAATTATATTTTCATATTGTATTTGTTTAGTATTTAGTTGTTGCTAGTTTTCTATGAACTTGGTCAAAGATACAAAAGTTTGACTTTTGAAATAATAATAATAATACACATTATAAAGAAGAAACCGGTGGACTATCTTCGTACTGAATGTGTATACACACAAATGTCAATAGAATTGCACTCTGAATATATATAAAATTGTTCTTACTATGTCAAAATTCTAATATTTAGTTTTGCCATCTTACTGCAGATGTCGACGAATGTAGTAACAACAACCCATGTCCTTCGGGAGGCACTTGCCACAATACAATTGGAGGATACCGGTGTTCTTGTCGTGTAGGAAGAAAAATGGAAGACGATACATGCAACCCTGATATCGGCTTAATACTAGGTAACACAAAAAGGAATGAGATCATCTAGCTAAAAATATTATTTTTGTCCTATCCCTTGACCTTTAAGTCCATTGAGTTTTCCTTTTGTCTAATTTATGGTGCTAGTTATTTGATATTCTTAATTAAGACATCAGATGAGGATCAGTGTGTGGACTTGGACATGAGAAATAGACTAAAACCTTTATTATTTGTGTCCCATTCACTAACCGTAAATTTTTAAACTAATAATTCATCTTTTGTTAGCGAAAGAACACCAACTAACTCTCTCTCTCTCTCTCTCTCTCTCTCTCTCTCACTCACTGAAATAGTTGTCTCATCCCATATCGTCATGCATGCAGGAGTTACACTAGGATTATTTGGGGCAATCATTATCGCCATGATCACTGTATTTTGGGGACAAATGATAATCCAGAAGAGAAAATTGGAAAAAGTTAAGAGGGAGTATTTCCGCCTACATGGAGGGTTGCTTTTGTTTGATAGGATGAAATCTGAGAAAGGTCTTGCTTTCACTATATTTTCAGAAGCTGAGCTTATACATGCCACCAACAACTTTGACAGTACCAGAATACTTGGAAAAGGAGGTCATGGAACAGTCTATAAAGGGATATTGAAGAACAACATTACAGTTGCAATTAAAAGATGTGCATTAGTTGATGAAAGGCAAAAGAAGGAATTTGGCCAAGAGTTGTTCATTCTATCCCAAATAAATCACAAGAACATTGTGAAACTCTTAGGTTGTTGCCTTGAGCTGGAAGTTCCAATTCTAGTATATGATTTTGTTCTAAATGGTACACTTTTTGAGTATATTCATGGAAAGAACCGATCATCACATATCTCCTTCAACATTCTCTTAAGGATTTCTCATGAAGCAGCCGAAGGACTCAGCTTCCTACACTCTTATGCATCTCCCCCTATTATTCATGGTGATGTAAAAACTTCCAACATTCTTCTTGATGACAACCACATGGCCAAGGTATCGGACTTTGGAGCCTCGGTACTAGCCCCATCTGATGAAGAGCAATTTCTCACAATACTTCAAGGTACGTGTGGATACCTTGATCCTGAATACCTGCAAACGTGTCAGTTGACAGCTAAAAGCGATGTGTATAGCTTTGGAGTTATCCTTTTGGAGATCCTCACAGGCCAATTGCCACTAAAGCTTGAAGGGCCTGACACACAAAAGATCTTATCATCGACTTTCCTATCTGCCATGAAGGAGAACAATCTTGATGCGGTGTTGGTCAAACACGTGAAAGAACAAGAGAGCATGGAGTTGCTGAAAGGACTTGCAGACCTAGCAAAGAAATGCCTAGATATGTGTGGTGACAGCAGGCCCTCGATGAAAGAGGTTGCGAATGAGCTCGGCAGATTGAGAAAGCTTCCAATGTATCCATGGGTACGAGTGGGCGTGGAGACGGATGGAGAGAGCCTTCTAGGTGGAGATTCCACCGGTGTTCAGGAAGTAGAATCTGACTATTCTATGGGAGAAAATGAGAACCAACACATAAATCTAGGAAGTTCATATTATGCTAGGTGACGAAAGCAATTAGATACTCCATTAAGCTACTAGCACTTGCGTGCATAGCTTCTTTCCATACGTTTTTCTCTCTGAATATTGTTACCATGTGTATTTGCCCCCTGACTAGCATTCTTGAACGTGTTTTATGTGTATTTGATCTGGTCACACATATTTGGTTGGATTGGATTTGAACAAAAGGGATAAACTTTTTGCTGACATGTGGAAACTGCTGACTGATTGCTGGTCATGTAAAGATTTTAACTTCCAGTACTAACTCGTCAGAAAATTTAAATGTTAGTCATGTAAGTTAAACCTTGAACACCTAGGGTAGTTTGCTTTCGTTGGAACTCTCATATTGTTGATTCGTTATTTCATGATAATGAAAACCAGCTCCTTCGTATGAGGCAAAAAAGAAAGACAAAGTGGCCCACCTTGTTGAGGATGCAAGCGGGGAACTCTGCCAATATTTTGTGGCCTAGTAATATTATTGTAAACGACAACACTTATTTTGGATCAGAGGGAGTATAAGTCTTAAAATTTTAAATATTAAAGTAGCAAGTTCTTCAATAAACAACAGCCATAGTTGTATCTGGGATAGACTAGGTACATACCGTACACATCATGTATTTTGGAAACAGATGGCTACATTATTTGCAGCGTTCAAATTCATTTCCATGCATGGTCGCCTGGGAAGCATGACTAGAATTAAACTTACTTGAAGATCGTAAATTTAAGAAGAATTAAACTTGATTGGAGATCATCAAGTTGATCAACCTATTCCAGGCATCCAGTAAACCAGTGTAAAGCAAGTAAATGCTCTTAACAACCAATGGCAGTAATCAGCAGTATCGACTACCAAAAAAGCGAAGCACACACGGTAACAGATCCACGAAACGAAACAGAGAGCGTCTTCATTGTACATAGACAGAGTGACCCATGGCAGCTACTTTATCCGAAGCTGTTTTTTTCTTGGATTCAACGATTCAAATGTCGCTTATTACATTACAAACCAGAGCAGCAAAAATGCATGCAGTTGGATTTGAAAAGAAAAACATAAAAGCTCAATCACAATAGTGAGGGTGAGGACTGGCTCGCCGCATCAAGGACACATGCCGGTTACTCAGCTGCTGCCCCTGTGACCTGCCAGTAGAGTAATGTTGAGCATTCAGTAACTTGATAGCAAACTACAAAAGGCATACAAATATTTCTAAAACCCTACTACTGAAGCAAAGGGCGCAAACACTGAGTTCTTTTTAGCAGAAATCATGCTGCCTACGATATCAGATTTAGCTGAAGCAGTCATAGGTATTCATTGCCACAGCAAAAAATAATCCAAAATGATTTGCACATTTTAACAGTTACAGATGAAAGCTCTAACATTAACACAGCTAAAATTCCCTGCAGAAACCGAGGTATATATATTCCTATGCTCATAAAATTTGATCCTACGGAAAGGCTCATCATATATAGAAGACCAAATAGAGCTTCACATATAGTCAGACACATCTCAATGCACTCCAGTATTTTGGCACAAGGAAGATCATCTACTTGTTATCTTTTGGTTTGATTGCATATAGAAACAATCGTTTTAATATAACGAGCCAGTTGGTTTACCAACTGAACTTTCTCCACACTAAATAGAAATGATGATAATTTAAGAAAATGGGACCAGAGTGAAGACAGGATAAGATAACAACATCATAGTAGCAAAAGAGCTAGAGTGACCACATAAACAGTAGAAGGTAGTGCTCTAAATCGTTGATGTGGTAAGAAATAACTCCAAAACAAGGGTGCTATTGTCATCAGTGGGTTAGGCAGTTTTGTCATAGGCTACAAGATACTAGGGACACTGAACCCTTTTTGCGTCACTACAACTTACAAAACAGAAATAGCCCTTAGCTTGCTTTCAAATAAAAAAACCACGTCGCGATGCCCCCACACAGTCCAGGGCCGCACCTAACGTCGCACCCATCTACAAGCGAAGGAAAAAAAACCTCCGAAAATTAACCAGCGAAAAAAAACCCTAAACCAATCGCACGCACGACTCTCCTGCCCTCCACTCTCGATCCCCTCCCGTCGCCGCCGCCCTCGGCTCTCGATCCCCTCGAGTAAGCTGCGTCGCCGTCGCTCTCGATTCCCTCGAGATCGTTGCGCCGCCATCCCCTCAAGATCCCCAGATCTCACACCGCCACCGCCGGTGCCTCCTCCTCTGGCGACGCGGCGAACGAGAGCAGGGCCGCAGCAGGGGTGGCTGCCTCGTGCCCCCGATGTCCAGGAGTACGTCCAAGATCGTCATGTTTTCTTCCCCATCGAGTTCGCCTGTTGACTGGTTCGCGAAGGTTTCGGCAGATCCGTTTTCGCCCTGGATGTGAGTCGTGTACCGGCGACTCTGGCAGTCCGACCTCGTGCGCGTCGTCCTCACCATCAACCCCAAGTCTTTCCTCCAGTGGACCATTGAACTCCACAACCAATTTCTTCGACGCTGTCATGCAGGTTCGAGTCCACACAGTGAGGAGATTGATTCATGCGTGCTTGTTTCAGTCCAGATCTCTAAATAAATGTTCCGAACGAGGAAGCTATGGGAGATTGGCAGTGTCAAGCATGTGTTTCCTTACGTCTTCTTCTGTACTCCAGCTGGTACAACTTCCTGTACTTTCTCATATTTTTTTGGTTAATTGTGATATGTATTTATTTCAGCTCACACCTCAGTTCCAGTAACCATTAGACTGTTCTCTTATTGGATATTCCTCAGTTCCAGTAACCATTAGAGTCTGACTTCTGTTCTCTTATTGCATATTAGGGTTGTAGTTTTTGATACTACTCCTACAGGGCATACTTTAGGGTTGCTGCAGTTCCGATCAACACTTGAGAAGAAAAATGATGCGAGTAAAGAATAGCTTCAGTGGTCTATTGAATCAGGTGTTCCTTAATCTTGATAAATTCCAATCTATTGGGAAGCTATGATTGTTTTCATGTGTATGCCCACCGCCGTGTTGCTTTTATTCTGATTTTAACATATTATGCATCTGTTCATTCCAACATGACAATACACTGTATAATTTACGAAAGAAGATGGGCATGATAGTCTATTCTTGGTTCATTAGAACATGGCCTACCAATATGTTGAGGAATTAACGGCATCCTGAATAAAAGATGATTCCTTAATTGTTTGATTTGTTGAGTCTTACATATAAATAGATACTGTGATCCATGGAATTCTTCCATTGTTTGTATTGAAGTTAAATGACAATCTGCTCTTCATATATACTTTCAATATAGTAGAATATTCATTTGGGATAAATTGACTTGTTCTATTCGAAAGTGCTGCACCGGCACTAATAAACAAATCCAATCTCATGTCATCTATTTATTCTGACAATGGTGCCGTGTAGACTAGGAATTAGAAAAAAAACAAGTACTAGGATACATTGCAAACTATGGAACGAAAGAACCTACTTGAAAAGGCCTCAGCAGTTCTACGCATGAGTCGGGTAATGCAGCATTATAGGATGATCCATTCATATGCATACAAAGGCTTCAATTTTGATTTCCATTCAGTTTCATCCGAATATTGATTTTTCTTTAGTTTAGATCAGCTACGATTTAGGTACTACAGTTGTATAGGATGATCCACTGCCATTCATACAGAGGTTCCAGTCTTGAATATGTTTCAGTTGAATTCAGTTTTTCGAGTCAGCCCATCTCAGCTCTATGTGACATTTATAAGATGACTCCATAAAATTCACAAAAGACGGTATTTTTTTCCCATCTCAGCCCCAACTGTTGCTTTCTTTGAGGTTTGGTCGTCTAAGTAGCTTTGCGGTGTTATGGCCGGTGCAGGCTGGAGGACCCTGACTCGGAGGAGACGACAGAGTTCATGGCGAGCGAGGCGGACTTGGCCGAGTCCATGCTTTCCTGGTTAGGGAGAGCCTCCAACACAAGGTCATGTGTTGCTTCTCTCCTCTATTTGGATTTTATTAATTGGTGTCTTTTTTACTGATTCCTTCGCTATTGCTGTGCGCTCCTAGGTTTAGTCCATGTCTCTCTAGATTACTTCTATTTCGTACGGATGGTCTTGAGTTTGCACAATTCCAGGATGTCAGCTCGCCGCACATGTGATACTTATTGTTAATAGTTATAGAATTCCCTAGGTGTTCTTTGTTATTTTTGTGCACAGAAGTTGTTTGTCTCTTTGTCCGAGCCAATTTCAGTTACAAATCCCCGAGTTAAACTACATGTGGCTAACAACATTGCAGATGAAGCTCTCGTCTTTGACTATAAGTTTGACATGTGCTAAGAGTTTTTCGGTGGTTGATATCCTGCACCTCAAACACAGACACCCCGTGTCGCGTCTCCCTCGTGCTCCTCCAGATCCGAAACGGCTCCACAGGTTCCCCGCAAATCGCCGCAGCCCTTCTTACCACCAACGATCAAGACTCCGGCACCAGCCATCTACTACGTGCGCGCGAAGGCGAATCGAACGCCCCTCTCCCCGACCCCAGATCTACGACGAGAACAAGCGGCCGACAGATCCACGCATCTACCTACCCAAGGACGGATCGAAGGAGGGGGGCCGGAGGAAGAGCGGGGGGATACCTGGCGGCGGACGGGCCGGGCGGGCGGTGACTACTTCTTGTGCGCCTGGACGAACTTGGAGTTCTTGAGGTCCTCCTCGGTGAAGCCGGCGGTCATCTTGGTGATGAGGGCCCCCGTGACGGCGAAGCCGGCGAGGAAGGGCCAGGTGCGGCCCCACTCCCGGCGGAAGAACACCGGCCACGGGTCGAACGCCGAGAAGAACTTCATCTCCGGTGGGTAGCGCTCCGATCTGGTTCTCGGTGCTTTGCGGCGTGGACGGGGAGGAGACGAGGGGAAAAGAGGAGTGGCTGGCTGTGGGTTGGGTTGAGTGAGTCGCGGTTATACCTGGCCAAATGGGCCGGCCCGGCACGGCACGGCCCGGCCTGAGATAAACAAGATGTTAGGGACCTCCCCTGGCCCATACTCGTACCTGGGCTTTCCCCTTTGACAGCTCATGGGCCGGGCCTGTCTATGCACACCTCTCGGCTACAACCTACAAGTACTGGGAAGCAGGCAACGAGGACGGCATCCAGTGGATCACGGCGGACCGGCGGCTTTTCCCTTTTACCTTTCTTCCTCCTCGGTTCCTCTCAAGAGTGCTTCCTCCATTCGTGTAATCGATGATCTGTAATCTGCTACTACCACAGAGAGTGTAGATTGAACCCTGTATCCCATCTAGTCCCTTACACAAGAAATCAGAAATTCTGACCAAATAAATAGGCGAGCAGTGGCCTAACCTTACCTGCGAGAAGAATGGGCCTGCGGGGACGAAGATGATGATGAAGGCAGGCGGGGCGGTGGCCTACATCTGCGATCGAAGTGGCCGGAGCGGTGGTGGTTTTCCGCACGCCGACCTTGCCCCGATGTCACCAGCGCCACCGGTGGCGTCAGACCCGACAACTCCGGCGCCGTGCAGCCCCTTTCACCGCACAAGGAGTTGGTTCCCCCCGCCGTCCTCGCCGCCGCAAACAGCTGGTTCCCCGCCGCACTCGCGCTCAAGCTCTCCAATCGAGATACGACGGAGCACAACCAGCAGTGTCTCCTCCCCATGGCCCCAAGCCGCACTCTTTCGAGGACGGCGCAGCCCACCTCGCCTCCGGTGCTCCTCGGCCCTCGCCACCGCCGCTCCTCGCCCCTCGCCTCTGCCGCTCCTCGACCCTCGCCTCTGCCGCTCCACGCCTTCGAGCGAAATTCTCCTCATGCCTGCGGTCGCTGGAGGGAGTGCGCCGTAATTCCCTCCTGTCTCTGCCCCGAGACGGGACGCGCTGCCGTGTTGGCTAGGGCGAGGACCGCCGCCGCTACTCGCCCCTTTCCTCCGCCGCTCCACGCCTCTGACGCGGAGAGCTCTCTCGCGTGCGGCAACCAGAGGGAGTGCGCCGCGAAGGCCCGCAGCCTCCGGCCTCTGCTCCGAGACGGTAGGCGCCGTCGTGGTCGCCGGCGACCAAGCGACCATATCGACGTTATCTGCTCACTTGTCTACAGGTCAACGAAAGGGAGGTTGTGGGGAAAGGGATTAGGATGGACCGTTTGGGACGAGTTGCTGCTTTTCCGAACGAGAAAAGGGCATGACGTGGCTGACCCCGTCTGCTCTAAGATTCGTGCGAATAAATCAAAGGTAGAAAAGTCGTTCGGGCTGAGATCCTAGAACATGGCACGTTCGGCACTTATCAATACCCAAAAAAGAAGCATGCATGCCTTGGCTTCAATTGCTTGTCGCCACGCATGTACTAGCGCCTTCAATTCTCCTGCCTCCTGCGCATGTCACACCTCTCCTCTGGATGCAAACCAGCCTTCTCATCTCTCCGCATGCAAAAATGCAAAACCGTAATTTGCTCCAGGCCTTCACGCGCTTTGTTCTCTCTGGAAGCAACAACCGAAAATTTGGAAAAAAAAGTGAGCGCTTTGAGGCCTGTGACCCTAAGCCGGCTGCGCATGTCACACCTCTCCTCTGGATGCAAACCAGCCTTCTCATCTCTCCGCATGCAAAAGTGCAAAACCGTAATTTGCTCCAGGGCTTCAGGCGCTTTGTTCTCTCTGGAAGCAACAACCGAAAATTTGGAAAAAAAAAAGTGAGCGCTTTGAGGCCTGTGACCCTAAGCCGGCTGCGCATGTCATACCTCTCCTCTGGATGCAAACCAGCCTTCTCATCTCTCCGCATGCAAAAGTGCAAAACCGTAATTTGCTCCAGGGCTTCAGGCGCTTTGTTCTCTCTGGAAGCAACAACCGAAAATTTAGAAAAAAAGTGAGCGCTTTGAGGCCTGTGACCCTAAGCCGGCCCAGACTACGATTCGATACCACGATCTCACTCACACCAGACTGCAAACCGTGACGAGCTAGCCACTCCACCACATAACTGCTTGTGAAATATTAAGCCGCCCAACCCTATAATAACACAAGGATTGAAATTTTGGGAAAAACACATTTTTGAAACATTTCTTGAAAATTTCGAACAATTTGAAATGCCGCAAATATTTTTTCATACTCAAACCTTTTTTCCGAAAAAATGTGAGCAATTTTTGTATTCCGACCTTAAAAAAAATACGGACATTTTTGGCAAAACCTACTAGTTTTCTAAAACGTTAACAACTTTTAAAACTCTGGAACAAATTTTGTGAATTTTTAAATCATGAACAATTTCTCCTATTGTGTTTTTTATAAAATTCCTGAACTTTTTTTGTGACACGAATTTTTTTCTGAAATTGTGAACAAATTTTGGAAATGGGAGCATATTTTGAAATTCCTATACATTTTCTGAGACATGAACATTTTCCGAATGACATTCTGAACATATTTCGAGAAAAGAGAACATTTTTCAAATTCCTGTACATTTTCTGAAACATGAACATTTTATGAATGACGCTCTGAACATTTTTTGAAATTTCAAACCCAAAACATTTGTTTAAAAAAGGAAATGTCTTATAAAACACGGACACTTTTTAAATTTGTGAACAAATTTAAAAAAACTCAAACCTTTTTTAAAAAGGGGACATCTTTCGAGAATACTGAACAATTTTTTGAAACTTTGGGAAAAAAGAATACGTGAATACTTTTTCAAAAAGGAACATTTTTTAAATTCCTATTTTTTGGAAACCTTAAAAAAATTATGAATCTCTGGAAAAAATTTAAAAATGCAAACATTTTCTCAAAACAGGAACATCTTTTGAAATTCCAAAACTAAATTCGGACAGCGAATTTTTTTTTAAACCAAACTTTTTTTGAAACTTCGGAACAAAAAATTGAAAACATGAACATTTTTTCAAAATGCACATAATTATTAAAATGGAACTTTTTTTAAACTTCCCAACACAATCTAAGACATGAACATTTTTTGAAACTTGTGAACAATTTCTAGAAACGAAAACTTTTTTTATTTTTCTGATTTTTTTAGAAAAATGAATATTCTTTGAAATTAGCGAACAAGTTTTGAAACAGAATTATTAACTGAAAACCCCAATTTTTTCTGAAGACGTTGTGAAATTTTTGAAAAAAAATAAAGAAAAGAAACTGAACAAAAAAGAAAAAAGAAAAGAAATAGAAAAGGTAAAGGAAAAAATGATTAGTAAAAAAACATAAGAAAGCGAAAAGCCAGTAAGAAACGGTTCCGAAACATTCTAGAATCTTCACAAAACCAGAAAAACTAGGCTAGAACATTCCAGAATGTTCCCAAAACCGGATGCCTGTACGCTTTAGCTTCTCAGGTGGGCCGGCCCAGTGCGAACGATCGACTACTTGATGCAGAATGCGGGCATAATTCTTTGTGCAATCGGGCGCACACCCCCCGTCCGCACTGGCCCGTATAGTTCTTTGTACAATCGGGCGCACACCCCCGTCCGCACTGGCCCGATATAGTTCTTTGTGCAATCGGGCGCACATCCCCCGTCCGCACTGGCCTGATATAGTTCTTTGTGCAATCAGGCGCACACCCACGTCCACACTGGCCCGTATAGTTCTTTGTGCAATCGGGCGCACACCCCCCGTCCGCACTGGCCCGATATAGTTCTTTGTGCAATCGGGCGCACTCCCCCCGGTCCGCACTGGGCTGGCCTGTCTTACTTTTTTTTCCTTCTCAAAATTCTTTTAAAAAAGGTGTGCATGAGAGGATTCGAACCCTTCACCCCACAGTCTCTTTGCAAGCGCAGTAACCACCGGGGACAACATCCTTTGGTGATTGAGAGCATCTTTTACAGTTCTTCAAATAAAGAACGTGAACCTATTTTCTTTTCTTTTTTCACCGGTTTTTCTTCTGTTTTTTCTTTCTCTATTTTTTAAACTTTTCTCGATTTTGCGAACATTTTTTTGTGAACCTTTTTCCGATTTCGCAAACAATGTTTTGTGAACCTTTTTCTGAATTCGTGAACTTTTTTCAACATCGATATACTTTATGCAAATCTGATGAACGTTTCTCAAATTTGATGAACTTTTTTTTGAACCTTTTTTGAATTCGTGAACTTTTTTAAAAATCGATAAACTTTTAGCAAATCCAATGAACATTTCTCAAATTTGATTAACTTTTTTTGAACCTTTTTTGAATTTTGAACTTTTTTCAAAATCGATGAACTTTTTGCACATCCATGAATTTTTTAAAAAAAATTGATGAACTATTTTCAACTTTTTTGAACTTTTTCCGAAATTGATGAACTTTTCTAAAAATGGATGAAATTTTTCACAAATTTGATGAACTTTTAAAATAATGGTGAACTTTTTACAAATTCGTTCAACTTTTTCAAATTTGGTGAACTTTTTTTTCAAGTTCAATGAACTTTTTTCAAGTTCGATGAACGTTTTTGAATTTTGTTAAAAACAATCAAAATCCATAAACAATTTCGAATTGATGATTTTTATTTTTATTTTCTAATCATATTTTTCAAAAATCCAGTTGACCAGTCAACTGGCCACCCACGACTAGTTTTTTTGAGGGGCCGGTCCTGGACTGTACCGCTCGAGCGATCTAGCGACATTGGGGTAGTGAAGCAACCCGCTCGAGCGATTTGGGAGGGGGCGGTTGAAGCGATCGAGCAGGGGAACTGGTTCGCGCTCGCCTCGGATGGGCCGGCCCAGAACAGGGGCGCGTGAGCGCCGTTTCCTCCATGTGGCGCTGAAGGCACCACATAGGTGCTCCCAGAATGTGTCATAAAAGAAAAGGGAATATCCTATTTGACGCTATTGCGGCAAACTGTCGAGGGAAGGAACAGATGCGAGCGAGCAAGCGAAAGTTGAAGGTGACGGTCAGTCATGGGAGAGAGCCCCTAGTGCTCGTTCATGGGTTGGTGCAAGATATTTTGGGGGGCTATAATTACCTCTTGGTTGTTAATGCGAGGATTAAAATAGGTAGTCCATAGGAGAGTACACACGGAGGGGACAGTGGGTGTTCCTCAATGACTAAATGAGGAAGTGGAATGCTTGCAGAGTCTTGACAGACACAACTTAGTCGCGACATGACTCTCGAGTCCACACGGCTAGATTTGATTCCCCATGCATCAAAAGACCTCTTCTAAAACTAGACACACCACTACTGCAGGGTACTCCCGAAGGGAGTGCATATCAGTAGTAGTGCCTTCACGCAGTAGTAATGTTACACGAACTTTGTCCCCCTAACCTCGTGTCTCCCCTCTCGGTGACTCGAGGGAGCTAGGTCTTTGCCGCGGCCACGCCTCTACGCCTGAGCTCCCCTCCTAGCCGCCACCACTGGTTGCTGCTAGTCATCCCGCGGTGACAGGGGTCTCCCCAACGCCTTCCCTCTCCACTTGGCATTTCTCTCTGGCTCTCCTCTTCCCTCTTTCGAAGTGGCTTGCACGACGTGGGTATGGACATGGAGGTGTGTTGTGGTGGTCTAGTCGGCCATGGTGGCGCAGATTCTCACGTCGGTGACGTCGCAAAAGGAACGGGAGTGGTCTTACTGGCCAGTGAGGCGATGCTCCTTTATCAGCGACCCACGCAACAAGCGCAAGATCCACTCCCACCTCGGGATCCCTTTCTATGTTCCCGTCCAAGCTCTGAGGTCAGTGCATTCATCGTTCGATGGTGTGACGCCCGTCGATCCAAGGCAAGGTGGTAGGGGGCTCCTTTCGGCGATGGAGTTGGTTGGCATGGTCGTGTTTGACTTTCTGAGTGTTGGTGATGGCATGCCTCCTACAACGGGTAGCCTTCCTCTCAAATTGGTTCTGTTCACCGGTTGTAATGTTGGTTGTAATGCCCAGTTGTTTCTTTATATATAAAGCAGGGTGAAAGCCTTTCTCGATACTATCTTCAAAGATCCATGAATCTTTTGTTGAGTAGTTTCAGTTTGTGAAGCTTTGAAGTCTTCTCCACAAGGAAAATCTCCTCCACAAACCAAAGCCGGGTCATTTGAGTAGTCTACCAATCATTCATCTCTCTCACCATGTGCCTCTCTTCTAGTGGAATACAACACGATATGGGAGACTAGGACGAGCCCCCTCGCTTCGCGATGCCTTCTTCCTCCTATTCACCCTCCCGTTCCTCCCTCGTCTCCCGACTTGGACTACCAACTCACCACCTTCGCCCTTGATGATGCTGTTGTGCGCCTTTAAGGTCTCTGAACCTCAACACTTTGGTCCATCTGGCTCTCCACTTCTTGAGATGGATGTAGACCTGGTTCGAGGTGACCTATTAGCCACAGAATCAAACACCTGCTTGAAAACAGAGTTCATGTGGGCCTCCTTGAAGTCCTTGTCAGTCCTCACCCCATTGGATATGAGGCCATACATCTTGTTAAGCATGAAGTTGGACAAGAACGACTGTCATGTCGTCGAATTGCCCCTCCCTAACATCTATGCATTTCCAGCCTTGATGGTTCCCTTATGTGCAGCAACAACGACATTAGGCACCGCCATCACAATGTTGGATACCTCGCAGGCCCCTCGAAGACATCTGTATCCGGGGGCATGTGCTCGTCGATCGAAGGCTGGGAGTCCTCAACATAGGACGACGGGAATTGGTTCTCGGACAAGACAATGGCCTAACTAAAGTCTTGGGTGCCCATGTCCTACAAGCCTTAGCATCAGGACTAGTGGAACAATGTACACATAGACATTAAGAAAGACCACTACACGTTGACAATAAGCATAGTACACATGGATCATGAAGTTCAACACAACCCCCTATGATTGATCTACAAGATCAAAGCATATGGACTTTTTTCATGGAGTTCAACACACTACCACCCCTACATATCGATCATACTTGCAAACTAGCATACTAAACATGATCCGATTCACAAGCTAGTATCACATCTACCATGGTATCATGGAAACCAACAAGGAAAACATCATCAAAGCCTACCGAAGGCCAATGGCTAGCCTGGTCCGGGTTAACCACCTCCTCCTTCCATCATGCGAAAGGCCTCCTGACAAGCGCACCGTTGATCTCCCCGTCAGCTAGAGCACGACTTTGTCACCGGCGTTGCTAGGGCTGTCGTCGAAGTGAGTTCCACCCACCGTTGGATTCGTCGTGCTAGGTTTTGGCCTCCGTTCTCAAGCTCCCTAGCCGCCACTCGATGCAGGAGCCGACCATCTGATTAAGTGGGTGGAACTGTTTCAGGCCTATCCATGGTCAAATAGTATGTCCGTTTTGGAGGACGGAGTTGAAGATGCCTAAAGACGAGTCAAAATTTGATGTCAACCCGCTGATTAGTAGGTTCAGTGATATGTAATTATTATCAACTAATGTACCACAAAAATGTATTAATAAGATGATACTACAAAAATCATCTATCAGAATTCTGTGTTGTATACACTTTTATAGACCAATTGTTAGTCAAACTTAAATTTTCGGTCTCCTCTTACCTGTTCAATCTTCGAGAGAACTTTTCATAGCTAGACTTCACAGTGTGCACGATCTCAAGAAACTTTGACAGTCGTGTGTGAACTTTTTACTAGTTGGACTGCGAGCGATGCATAGTCCCAAGGGATATTTACAGTCCCCGCATAATTATGGCCAAAAGATTTGCTGCGAGCGATGCATAGTCCCCAGGGATATTTACAGTCCTTGCATAAGAGCATGGTTAATAGTGTAGCCAGCTGCTGGCTATAAGCCAGTGCCATGTCATCTACAGCCCATCTTATAGTTAACATGTATAATAATAGATTAAAAGAGTGTACTACTTTACTATTATGTGGCCTATCTTTCATTTTCACAAAATGCCTAAGAGCACGTGCTAGAGCTGGCTCTTCACGAAAAGCCCGCTTACCTTCTCTCCTTTTTTATTTCCTCCAACTAAGCAGAGATATACTAATTTATTCCTTATAACCCGCTGACTCAGCTCTATTGTACTTGCTTTAATCGTGGCCAAAAGATTTGCTGCGAGCGTCAGATTTCTGCCGCGCGGAACACTTCCCCGACCAGGAGTGCAAAGCTGCCTCTTCGGTTCTTCCTGCGCCGCGCATGCACGTAGACCCCACGCCGGCCTTTTTTGTAGGTACCGTCACATCGGCCGCGCCCTCCAGCGGCAGGACTCGTTTGTATTAGTACATGCCCATCCGTATTCTGCCGTTTGCTTGCCATGCATCTCCGTCTAGCTCCGCGATCAATGTGAGCCGCTGCCCGTAATTAGCATGCACGCATGCCTTGGCTGGCTTGAATTACTTGTCGCCTCGCATGCACGCGCGCGTTCGGTCCACCTAGGCTTGCGGGCGCATCTCTTTCCTCGGCTCTACAAGCAAACCAGCGCCGTCTCCCCAGCATGCAAATCCGTAATAACTGGCTCTCCATTGTTAATGCAAACGGTGAAATCAATAACGGATGGACGGTAATTTTGAGAAAATCTGTAAACGCTGGGTGACGGGCGGAGGGAGTACCCACAAGAGGTGGTACCTATCTTCTTCTTCTTTGAAAGTAGCCTACGCTCTGACCCGACCCGAGTAGCATGGGGCACATGAAAACCTGTGTGAATCAGCCCGTGGAGCAAGCTGGGTTGCGAATTGAGAGATTGTTACTGTTCATTCGTTTTGTTCTCTACTCCCTCCGTTCGGTGAAAAATGTACATCTACAAATTTTAGGATAAATTATAGAGTTGAGTAAAAAAATGCATTGGAAATAAGCAAGCCACCATCTCTCTTTTTTAATTACTCAACCCCCAAATGAGCTAAGTGCATGTAGAAATTAAGAGACTATGTGTAGATTGCTATTGGTCTTGATTACCGTGTGATGAGAGAAAAGTATTTTTTCCTCACTTTAAAGTACATTGGGAAGATAGAAATATACTCTTTTATAGACAAATTTTGAAGCTAGATGTACACTCTTCACCGGAGGAGGGAGTATCACATTATCAGCACGAGTCTCTACGCTGAAGAGAGAGGCCGGAGGCGCCCGATGAGGCGCAACCGCGCAAGGCGAGACGGCGGCGATCTGACGCGGCTCTCCGTTTCGCGGCGACCGCGGATGCCAGGAAGCGCTCGCATCGGCGGCACGGCCTAGGCATGAAGGCGACAAGGCGTGACAGGAGCGGTGCGGTGTAGCACTCACCGGCGAAAGGCACAGCGTCCACTACGCGGCTGCCGGCTGAAATGCGGGAGGCGTCAGATCGGACATGCATATACCATCACAGGAAATCAATCAGGAGCAAGAATCACTTCGTTGAATCCAACACATGCAAATGAAGAAAGGACGAAGCGTACTCTTGGGATGCCGATCTCATCAAGAAGATGCTCTCCACTTTCAATCCTTGTATGAGAATTTTTACTGGACAGTTTTGCCAATGCTGAAGGAAAGTGGAGAGGTGATGTGAAGCAAGATAAGAATGGAGCTATAAGTGTGGTTGTATAACTCATTTCGCAAGGAAATATGATACTCCAAGCATTTGGTGGACCTGTACATGCAATCAAATGGCAAGGGAAAAAGGATCATGGGAACCGGTATGAAGCTGACTTTACTGGACATAATGATTTCTTTTTCCTAATGGTTGAAAGACGTTCCTCGGAACGTGGGGAACCAGGAGCATGCTCAACAAAAGTAAAGTACATCACTTTTTAGTTACATATAATGTATGTATTATTTCTATATGAGTTCAGGCATATGTTGAAATTGGTTTCTTTCTCTTTAGAAAGGAAATAATCCAATTGAGAAGAAAATGTGTTAACTGGAAACTGGGTCTACTAACACGATATTTTGGGAGATTAAGTGTTTCCATTGCAAGCTCTTGATAAGAGTAATGGAAGTGTCATGCCAATTGTGGTCGTGATATGGTATTTGTTGGTACTGGTCAAGCCACAACTACACTCCCTATGGGTACTATATGATAATCATGGATCCATTCATGCATCAAGATTCTACCCGTACCTTGCTGGGTTATAAGGATATCTGCAATGGTTTCTATGTTGAAACTCGTATGATGAGTGAGGTTGAAAACCTACTCATGACTCAACAAAAAGGATTTGAATGAAATCCTAGAGTAAATGCTTCTCTATATTGTGGATTGTATTATACATACATTAAATTGGATACGCATTGGCGTATAAGATAATTTTCTAGAATCCTGAGAAGTTCAAGATATGGCATGATTGCCTTGGTCATCCCGGTATTGGTAGGATGAGAAAATTATTGATGGTTCAATTGGACACAATCTAACGGTGTGAATTTTCCAAATTCACTGAATTATGTATGCACGATGTGTGCAAACTGGGAAACTGATCGCAAGGCCATTTTATCTCATGAAAGAGGATGAGCCACTAGATTTCCTTGGATAGGCGATATATATGTGATTCAATTCAACCGTTATATGGAATATTTACATATTTCATAGTGCTTTTGGATGCATCAGTGAGATGGTCCAATGTGTGCCTTACTTCCATAAGGAACCATGCTTTTACAAAGCTTATTGCTCAAATCATTAATTTGAGAGCAAATCATCCTGAACACGAGACAAAATCCATCAGAATGGATAATGCTGCGAAATTTAGTTCGTGAGCATTTGATGATTACTGCCTAGACTGAGGCATAACTGTGGAGCATATTGGTACTTTGTGTACATACCCAGATTGGTTTTGTGGAATCACTTGTTAAGACGATAAGTTGATAGCAAGATTCCTGCTATAGAATTGTAATCTCCCAACACCTAGTTGGGGACATTGCAGTTTTACATACTGCATATACAAATTCGACGAACTGCATATTATATGGTCTCCCCGTTGTAGTTAGTACGTGGAAATGAGTAAGTATTTCCCATCTGCGATAATTCGGTTGTGTTGGATACATACCGATTTCACCACCGCAGCGTACTTATATGTGACCTCGTAGAAAATGGGGATCTATGTGAGGTACAATTCTCTGTCAATCAAAAAGTACCTATGGTCCTAAGAAGGGGACTTGTTTATGGCCTGGTACGCCGATTGTATTTTGACGAGGACATTTTTCCGGCATTAGGGGGAGATAAGAACCACATTGAATGCCGAGAAATTGAATGAGATGTTAATAGACATCTAGTCCTTTGGTCCACGTATGAATGAATCTGAACTAGAGGTTCATAAGTTTATAAATTTGCAAAATATCGCAAATAATCCGCCAGCTGCATTTACTAAGTAGGTGTCACAAAGTAAAATGTTCCCATAGTGAATGTGACAGAGAGAGTGGATGTGACCCATAGGTTCACTCGGCCAGTGATGAGGGGGAGGAATCTGGACACAAGAGGACAAGGCTTCATGGAAGCGTCCAAGGGGAATGAGGAATCCTCAAACAGCAAATGCAGGTCAACATCATGTTGATATTCAACCAAGGGTTGAAGGACACCTGAAGGATGTTGGACACATCCAGGACCCAGCATGAGTGTGCACACAAATATTGGTGCGGGGACATCGGAAGACCTTGACTCAATTGTTGTGGGAAATCACGAAGAGTCAAAAGGTAATGATAAAATATCCACTATCTATATGGATTTGGGAGAATCATATAACAAAGACTACATTATGTCGACATTTATTTCTCCTCGAGAATTGCAAAAGACCTTGAATTGGATCTACAACTTAAGTCCATGCATGGATGAGTGTCTTGGACGCTCTTATTGATCCAAGGGAAGGTAGCAATTGAGGAGGCGCTCGCTCTCAAGAAGAGGGGTATTGACCTGATCAGTAGTACCCACTCCTCTGAATGTGTTCCCTGGGGGATCATAATGTGTTTTTGTTCATGAGAGGAATGAAAACAATGAGATGGTGAGACATGAAGCGAGGCTTGTAGCACATGGGTTCATGCAGAGACCCTTCATCGTTTAAGATGAAACATGTTCTCCTGTTATGAGTGGATTAACGTTCCGATATTTCATATCACTGGCAGTGAATAATGAATTTGTATATCCAACTGATGGATGTTGTGACTGAATAATTGTATGGTCACTTGATTCAGATATCTCTATGATAATTCCGAAGGAATGAAAATTCTGAATTGAATTGCAACATGTGTTGTGTAAAGCTTTAGAAGTCATTATGACTTGAATTAGTCGACAATGATGTGGTAGAACCGACTAAGTGAGTTCCTTTATTAGAAGGTTGCTCAAACATTGATGATTGTTCATGCATGTTCATCAAGAAATCCAAAAAGGGATTTTGTACAATTTATGTGTATGTTCATGATCCGAGTATCATTAATTGGAGCTACACAAGAGATACATGATACAATCATATCATTTTAAGACAGAGTGTAAGATGCAAGATTTGGTTGAGACCAAACATTGCTTGAGTTTAGAACTTGAGCGTATTCCTTCGCGAATACTTGTTCATCAGTCCACATTTATCCAAAAAGATTGTTGAAAGTTCAACATGGACAAGCCATATCCATCAAAGAACTATGGTTTTGAGATCTCTGAATTACTAGAGATAAGGACCCACTAAGTCCTAACGACAGTGATGAAGAGATATTTGGACGTGAGTTTCCATATCACGATGCAATGAGAGCACTGGTGTATCTAGCAAACTGCACCAGGCCTGACATGTCATTAGCAGTGAATTTATTGGCTAGATACAATGCATCACTGATTAAAAGGCATTGGTTTGGTGTGAAGAATATTGTTGGATATCTTCTAGACACTAAAATATTGGTTTGTTTTATGAGAAAACTCAAGATATGACCATGGTTGGATATCGTGATGCTGGGCATATATCATATCCCCATAATCCCAGATCACAGACTTGTTTTCTCTTCTCGAATGGAGGTACGACCTTCTCTTGGAAGTCGAGAAGAAAAACTTTAGTTGCTGCATCCACTAATCATTCTGAATGTATGAAGCAACATCTGAACCTGTTTGGCTTCACAGAATGATGAACTTTGTTGAAAGTCCGGGCGGGTTTGATTGATAGGACTCACCCACCATTATCCATGAAGATAATGTTGTTTGTATTACATAGAGGCAGACAGGTTATAAAGAGCAATATTGCAAAGTATATTACTCTGAAAGTATTTTCTTCCACGTGAGTTGAAAAGTGGGAAGATAAATATTTTGGAAGCAAAGTCGTATGTGATCTTTGTGATATGTTCACAAAGTCTTTACCAAGTTCTCCATTCCAGAAATATGTTCATGGAATTGGTATGAGATGACTTTGTTATTTGCATGGTTCAGGGGGAGTGCACTCCTGAACGCTAACCTGTTCGAGATTTTTGGATCTTCTGTATTGCACTCTTTTCCTTTATGAGTTTTTTCTGAATGGTTTCTCATGAAAGGTTTTTAATGAGACAATAACAATACAAACATTGTAATATGTCGTTTTCTTCTTATTTTTCCACTGGATTTTTTAAAGGAGTTTTTGGTGGCATATTATGTATATCTCCTCATATTTTTCCCACAAGGTTTTAGGAGGAGCATTTTTCAAGATGATGATTCTATATAGTCAATGCGGAGATTAGGGGGAGTGTTAGGAATTAATTATGTTTAATTAATGGGATAATCTCCTTTTGTAACAAACGTGCGGTTAGTATGTGCTAACCGTCATGTCCCCCTCTCCCGCCTGTTGTAAGGAACACGTCGTTCCGGATGCATCCCCTCGGAGGATATAAATTGTAAGGACATCATCATCAGTAATAGAGAGATTGTTACTGTTCATTCGTTTTGTTCTCTATCAAAAACTACACACCTGCAGGTCTGCTGCCCGTAGTACTAGACTACTAGTGCCGGAGAGAGTAGAGTTCGGAGTGAATCTTTGGCTTCTGCAGTTCTCGCCTTTGACGATACAGTGAAGCATCCAGCAGTCAAGACATCAACTCAGTCTTTATACAAATTCATCCACGGGAAAAGAGCAATGCTACGTCTACAAACACTTATTTAAAGATTTTACGTATAAACTGATGTGGGAATTGTGATTGGTAACAGGGGATGGAAGACAATGAGTTTGAAAGGTTAAGTAAATCTTCGTAGATTTAGCATTATTGGGAGGAGAAACTACTTGGGAAGGTAAACCACAGTGTTCCAGTATTCCACGGACACAATTCAATGACTTAATTGCAGGCAGGCATAGGTGATGTTTGGTTCTCTAGTCCTAAGACTTTTTCTAGTCCCAACTAAAAAGTCCCTAGTTCCTAAAAAGTCTCTCCCTGTTTGTTTTCAGAGACTAAAAAGTCCCTAGCCCCTTCTTAGAGGTTATTAAATGACCATGTTGCCCCTAGTATATAGAAAAATAACAATCAAACAACACCATGGGGTGGCGGGCCAATGGGTGCATGGAGGGGCATTATTGGAAAAGTCCCAAAAAGTCCCAAAAAGACTCTCTTTGAGAGTATTCTTCGTTTAGTCCCAAATGCCTAGTTTAGTCCCAAAAAGTCCCCCCCGTTTGATAAAAAAAGTCTCTAGGAACTTTTTCTAGTCCGTACACAAAAAATCCCTGGAAACAAACACCCCCATAGTCGAGTGACAGGAGCTGGAGCTGCGTCCGTAGTCTTCAAGTAGTAGGAGTGCAACAGGAGACGGGAGACACCAGGACGGACAGAGAGTGAACCTTCGTGCGCCATGTCTTCTTCTTCCTCCTCCTCATATTCTTCCTCCGACTACTCCTCTTCCTCTTCGTCCTCGTCATCGTCCTCTGACCAGGACTACAACCTCGAGGATGACGCCGCCGGCGTCGACCTCGAGTTGACGGCGGAGGAATTCGTCTCGGTGTTGCGTACGCACGACCAGGTCGACGCGGTGCGCAAGAAGTACGACATCCCGAAGAACCTGTACACCGCCTGCCCCGCCGGCGACCTGCGCGCGAGCTCGTCCCCACCGCATGGCGCCGTCTGCGTGTACGCGCACGCGCTGGAGGCCGGGATGCGCCTCCCGCTGCACCCCTTCTTCGTCGACGTGCTCAACCACTTCAACCTCGCGCCGACGCAGCTCGCACCCAACGCTTGGCGCATCATAGTGGGCTTCCTTGTGCTCTGCCACTCCGCCCGCGTGCCGCCGTCCCTCGCGGTGTTCCGGCGTTTCTTCCTGCTCCACCACAAACACAAGATAGCCTGGTACTTCTTCAAGACCAGGCGCGGCTCCCGCTTGCGCATCACGGGGTTGCCGGATTCCATCAAGGGTTGGAAGAGCGGGTTCTTCTTCCTCCATTCGACGACCCCATGGCCTTGTCCGGTGGAGTGGGGCAAGCCGTCCAAGAGCTCTCTAGCGGACCCTGTGCTCTCCGCCGAAGATAGGGAAACGGAGGCGAAGTTGCTGAGCGCTTACGGAGCCTCCCCCGTTGATCTTAGAAAGTATCTTTGCCGCAGCAATCTCGCCGCCGCCATGATATCTCCCTCGTCGGCACCGTCAACACCCCTGCCTCCGGCACAGCAGTCGTCATCACCGGAGGCCCCGGCACCACAACCTTCATCACTGCTGTTCCCGGCACTGCAGCCGTCGTCACCACAGCCCCCGGCGCCGTCATCACCGGAGCACCCGGCACCACAGCCTTCATCGCTGCTGTCCCCGGCACCGCAGCCGTCGTCGCCACAGGCCCCGGCGCCGTCATCACCGGAGCACCCGGCACCACAGCCTTCATCGCTGCTGTCCCCGGCACCGCAGCCGCGAACTTCTTATACTCGTACTGCTACCAAAGGGATGGATCCTGCAGTCTACGTCATGATGAAATCCATGCTGGCGGCGAAGGCTACCGTGGCGCAAGCATCAGCATCGGCGAACAAGGTGAAATCCGAGCCGGACAACTACACGACCGGGTCTTCGCCGTTGTGTGGGAAGAAGAGGAATCTGGACGAAGCATACGGCGACGACGGCCCGCTTTCCTATGTGCTGCCAAACACTCCGCCGGCCTCCGGAGCTTCCTCCCTGCCTGGGGGGTTCTCCCGGAGCCGGAAGATGCGGCATATTCCCAAAGGACAGGACGGCGACAGCACGGACTGGGAGGCCGCACGGGAGAGGTTGCAGGGCGTCGTCCAGCCGCAGCAGGAGCGCTTGTTCGCGGCGAACGAGCCCTCCGACATCGTCAAGTCCACCTACGTCTCTATTCTTCAGGTACGCACGGTAGCAAATTCATCGTACGCACGCTTCAAGTCCACCTACGTCTCTATGCTTGTCCGGTGTCCGGTCGATCACATTTGGTTTTGTGTGTGCGCGGCAACGACGCATGCGTGCAGGCAGCGAAGTACGCATCCTTCTCCTTGGCCTACGCGTTGGAGCTGGACTCGGAGGTCGCCGCACTGCGGACGCAGCTGCAGAAGTCAGAGGCCAAGCTCGCCGCGGCGGAGGCGGAGGTGGAGACGCTGAAGGCCGAGCTCACCGTGCGGCGGCGCGCGCAGGACGCGCTGGATGGCTACGAGCACTGGCGGGGAACGAACGCGGGGCGGAGGACGTGAAGCGCGTCGCGCTCTCTGGGTCGAGGGAGGCCGCTTGACTACGTGATCGATTGATCTTTTGGAGTTCTCGTGTTATTTTGCATGTTCTTAGGTTATGCCTCCAGGATTTGTTTGCTAGTATTTGCAAATCACAAGTGGATAATTTGTCGCCGCAGTGTTTTCACGATTCCACTTTATTCGGCAAACGGAGGCGCTAAAACTCAGTCGACTTATTTTTAACAAAGTCTCAGTCGAGTCTTCCATCGTCAGATTTTGTGCTAAGATTCCCACTGAAACTTTTGTCTTTTGTAGGCATCTATTCAAGTACAGGTCGCTGACACCCGTATTGCCGTTTCTACCTGGGCCTTGTTCTTTCTTTCTTTTTCTTCTCTCTGGGCCTTAGGTACGTGTTGGTCTTCTCTCAAAAAAAAAATGTGTTGGTCTCTGCTTCTTCTTTTTTTCTTGTCTAGTGAATCTCACTTTTTAAACCTGTGTTCGGCTTGTGGGATTTTTTTTCTTTTTTTTTGTTTCTTGCCATTTCTGTTCCATATGGCATGAGCTGTTTTTTTATTGCTAAAAAAGTTGAATTTTATTTTCACATTTGTTGTTGTTTCTTTTCTATTTTTTTGTTTGCCTTTTATCTTTTAAAACTTTTTTCCATTTCTAACAGTGTGATTCTTGCTAGCTTTCTTTTTTCGGGATTTGCTAATTCTCAATCGAATGAGGATTGGTCAAGTCTTGGTCGTTCGGTAGTCATAAGATCTTGACGCAAAGATTCGTGCAGTGTATCATTTTTCCTGTTTGTTGACGATGACGGGTGGACGTGCCGTACACAATGGATGATAGCCTTTTTTTTCTGTGGGCGAGTGATCAATACGCCAGGCCTGGCCTATGCTCTTTTGTCCTTCTTTTCTATTGCGGCCCTGTAGTTGCGAGGGATGCACACAGGCCTTTTGCTCTTATATGAGCGGTCAGTTTTTACTGAAGCATTTGAAATTGGTATTGTTTTTTTGTATTCTTTTTTATTTTTCTTGTCTTACATTTCTATTTCTATTTTAATGCTTTTTCCTGGTTTTTAGTTTCTGCCGTTTGTTTTGTTTTCCCTCTCTTTTTAGGAAATCAATAATATATTTTTACTTTTATTTATTATGCATTACCCTTTTGTTTCAATAATAATGCATTTCCATTTTTGTCTGTCTGTCTGCTGCATCATTTTATTCTTCCTATTTTTATTTCTTTTAAAGTTATAATTGTAATTGTTCTTGTTGACTAAAGCATTGCTAACCAAGTTTTAAGTGTGGAAGAAGTGTGGAAGTAGTGGATCATGGTACTCCTCCACCTTTTTCCTCTCTTCCTCCGGACGTGGTTTGTCTCAGAGCCAAAGGATCAAGGCGGGGTGGGGGGGGGAGAATGTGATATCTACCCCGCGTGACTGCAACCTAGTGCCTAGTGGTGTTTTTGTCAAGGGGGAAGTTGCATGTCTATCACTAGGTGCGAAACTGCGAATATCCGCTTCGACTATAATTTCTGTTGTTTTGTTCGGTGATTGGGAGTGGGGATTTGCACGTCTGCCACTAGGTGTGCAACTGCAAGTGTCGTCACCAACTGCAACTGCATGTCTTAGTATTTTGTGTGTGTGGAGGGGGGCTTGCATGTCTGCCACTAGGCACAAATTGCAAATGTCGCCCTCGAATGCAACTGCATGTCTTCAAGGCGACTTCAACTTAGTGGTTTTTGCGTGGAGGGGTAGTTGCATGTCTTCCAATAGCCATGCAACTGCATGTGTCACCTTCGACTGGAACTGGGCTTTGTTTTGTCTTTGGGCGGCGGGAAAGGGGGAGCAGTTGCATGTGTACACTAGATATGCAACTGCAAGTGTAGCACCCTGACCGCAACTGAAGTTGCATGTGTACACTAGGCATGCAACTGCAAGTGTCAGCCCCGGTTGTAACTGCATGTCTTCCAGCACGACTGCAACTGAACTTTGTTTTATTGGAGGGCGGTGGGAGAGGGAGGGGCAATTGCATGTGTACATTACGCATGCAATTGCAAGTGTCGCGCCCCGACTGCAATTGCATATTTTCCATCACGACCACAACTAAACTTTGTTTTGTTGGAGGGCAGTGCGAGAAGCGGGGCAATTGCATGTGTACATTATGGATGCAACTGCAAGTGTCGCGCCCCAACTGCAGTTGCATATCTTCCATCATGACCGCAACTGAACATTGTTTTGTCGGAGGACAGTGGGAGAGCGGCGGCGGCAGTTGCATGCATACACTTGGCATGCAACTGCAAGTGTCGCCCCTGACAGCAATTGCATGTCTTCCATCATGCCTGCAACTAACCTTTGTTTTGTCAGATGGAGATAGGAAAGGGGGCAGTGGCATGTCTGACACTAGGCATGCAACTGCAAGTTTAGCCCTTGACTACGACTGCATGTCCCCCTAACACAAACACAATTGGACTTTTTCTCTCTGATAGGGGCAGGAGAGGGTGGCAATTACATGTTTGACACTAGGCATACAACTGCAAGTGTAGCCCATCAATTGCAACTATATGTCCCCTAACACAGATATAACTGGAGTTTGTTTTGTCAAATGGAGGCGGGAGATGGGGCAGTTGCAATTGTATGTTAGACATGCGACTGCAATTGTCACGTCGAGCTAGAACTGCATGTCTTCCCATCCGACTGCAACTAACCTTTGTTTTGTCGTGGAGGGGGGGGGGTCGTGGAGGGGGGGGGGGGCAATTGCATGTGTAATACTAGGCATGCAACTGCGAGTGTGACCCGCGATTGCAATTGCATGTCTACCCATCCGACTGCAAGTGACCTTTGTTTTATCAGAGGGCGGTGAGAGAGGGGACAATTGCATGTGTGACACTAGGCATGCAACTACAATCATAGCCCTCGACTGCAACTACATGTCTGGCCACAACTGCAAGTGGCGTCCATACTGCAACTCTGTGGTGTTTTATGGGGGTGCGCCAGTTGCTTATCTACCAGTAGGAGGGGGTCAACCATTGTATCATTATTTTATTTATGTTTCTTCATTTTTTCATGATTTACTTTTAATACATTAATTATTATTTTCATAAATACATGGTGAACCTTTATGTTAAATACATGATAATTTTTTATTCAAATACGCAATGAACTTTATATTATGCGGTGAAAATTAGACAAATGTGCAATGCACATTTCAGAATATACAACAATTTTTTTTGTTAATACACCATCAAATATTTTTTATAAATACGAGATGATACAAATATAGGACGACCATTTACACAAACAAAAACACGAAGAATTTTAATTTTACACAATCTAGATTTTTTTCTTTTTTAAAATTATTTTTTCATACTTTTCTTTTGGATCTATGAAAAAAAGAAGTTGAAAAAGGACATGAGTGGCAGAACAGCCTATGTAAGGCATCTGTCTTGCTGACTGTAAGAAACGCATGCGCAACATAGTACCTTTTGTGGCATGGAACTATTTTATATATCTTTACTAGTATATTTTGCTGTTGTAGAAAAAAAAAACAAAGCCCAAGTAAGGGAGCCAGCCCAACAAAAAGAGAAGACAAGCTAAGAACAAAACCCAACGAGAACAGATGCAGCCCAAAGTAGCAAACCAGTTACGCACCTAAAACGGAAAACTAAACGATGCAGTAGTACTACGTACGTGAGGATAAGTCGCTAAAATCAAATTTTATACGTGCTGACGTCAGTCGACTGAGACTTCGTCAAGTCTCAGTCGACTGAGACCTAGACAAACCCTTCGGCAAATACTTATATACGTGTTCACATAGTTTGGTTCTTTTTATTCTCCTGAACTATTTCACATGCAAGTAGAAATTTATGTTGCAAGGACTGAGTTGATTTTTTTAAATATACTTCCTCAGTCCGGTGAAGAGTGTACATTTGACTTTAAAATTTGTCTATAAAAAAGTAGGACGTGGCTAGAGAGCGCCGCTGCGCTCGTTTGTTGTCCGGAGCGCACAACCGTATATAGTAATTACATGTCCTTGTGTCCAACTGTCAACACTAGAAAAGGAAATTGTTGGGCCACACCCTGTACGCACATGGCTATCGATGCAATCAGCCTATATCCTATCCCACGTGCATTTATTTTGGGGTTCAAAAAGTTGTAAAAGCCATAACTTTTGATTCTGGCATCGAAATTCAATTCCGTTTTCACCGTCAGGTTTCTCACGATGAGTTCTTTAAAACTAGATCCTATATGAGTATGTTTCGTCAAAAAAAATTTCAAGGCAACTTTGGGTTCAATGGAGGCAACTATAGTGCTATAGGGAAACAACTTTTCTTTTTGGCCTAGTAGGACTGATTATTAGGTTGGTTGCGTAAAAAATGAAAAAATCATACAAAACATAAGGCAACTTTAGTGCTACATACAAAGCAAATTCACTGCACTGTGTGTATCTATGAATTTTGCTAACATTATCCCAATTTGTGTATCATGACTGCTCAATTGCCTATTGTTGATGGTCAGTTCCTACACTTGATGTTCAATTGCCTATACATGCTATAAATTACCTATAATTGATGTATAGTTGCCTGCTATTGGTAATTAGTTGCCTACAATTATTGCACAGTTGCCTAACTTTTCAAAATAGTTGCCTACAATACTATGAAGTTATTTATCATTGTTTCCTAAGTTGCCTACAAACACTCTGAAGTGGCCAAGATTCATCATCATATTGCCTACCATAACTAGCAATAGTAGACACAAAAGCATCACCGGTAGATGACTTCATAGTATTATAGACAATTTAGAAACAACGACATACTAGCGTGAACAATAGGCAAATTAGAGATACTAGCGAGGAAGTTAGGAGAACATTAGACAAAATTAACTAGGACACAGAATGTAGTGAAGTTGCCTGCTTTTAGCACTAAAGTTGCCTCTGGTAGAAGGAAAGTTGTGATGTTAGTACCTCTGTTTCGAAGTTGTTTTGTATCATTAGTTAGATTCTTATTGTTGCTAATTAGTTATTTTTAATGAAGTGAAGTTGCTTCTGTTTAATACTAAAGTTGCCTCATCTATCATCAAAGTTGCTTTTAAAAATATTAAAGAAACATATTCATGTGGAGTTTAGTTTTGGAAAGCTCGTCACGATCTAACTAGCCAACTCATGTGTGTTTTCCATCATTAGATCTGAAGATCAATGATTTTTGTAGGCAACTCAACTAAAAATTAAGGATTTGCGTAGGTTTGCAGGCAATTGTCTGATCCACCCCGCTATGAAACTTCTAATAACCCCCTATGCAACTTCTCATCTAACACTAGGACCTGACTAGCCAACGACCATGCGGTCAGTAGTGTTGGCAACTTAGGTCCCCTGATGGACAACTTCCATAGTATTTTAGGCAATTGCGGATCACCCGTGGGAAGCTTCGTAGCGATTTAGGCAACTTGGTTTCTGAGGCACACAACTAAGAAACCATGTTAGACAACTTCCCAATTTACGGTGAACAACTTTCACAATGTGGTAGGCAACGAACTATGTAACCACCTATTACATATTGCACAGAACTAAGTAGGAGGCTACTACGCGAATTCACTTATACACATGGTGCAATTCTTCTAGCATCGAAGTTGCTCATCTTTAGCACTAAACTTGCCTCATCTATCATCAAAGTTGCTTTTTAAAAAAATCATCAAAACATATTCATATGGAATCTAGTTTTGAAGAGCTCGTCACAAGGAATTCAGCGGTGAAAACGGATCATCATTCGGACACGCGGTGTGAAAGTTATAGTTTTTTGAATTTTCTTGTACCAAAATTAATGCACGTTACGTCATCGCTGGGTTGACACGGTTGGTCGGACGAGGTGAAGAAAAATCAATGCACTGTAATTGAAGAATATTTCCATATATAGAATGAGTGGGTGGACAGTTTACCAAATCCGGAAACAGTTTGTTGCATCATTCGGTTCATGAGCGTGCGCTCGCGACGTCCATTGAGCGCAGCTGCACGATTGAGTATTTGGGAAAAAAGTATACTTCTATCTTCCCAATGCATTTTAAAATAGAAAAAATATTTCTCTCTCATCACACAGTAATCAAGACCAATAACATTCTACACATGGTCTTCTTAATTTCTACCTGCACTTAACTCATTATGGGTTGGATAATTAAAGAGGAGAAAGATGGTGGCTTGCACTTTTTCAATGCATTTACCACACTCCATAATTTATCCTAAAATTTCTATATGTACTCTTTTCATCGGACAGAGGGAGTATTTGCTATTATAAAAGTTATCAGAATTACAAAATATTTCAAACATAATTAAAATTATATGAAGATTCTGAGGTTACCAAACAACCACTGCTACTGCTAGAACAACGCGTAGCTGTCGCCGTTTTTCTACCAGAACCGTCTTGACCTTGTTGACCCTGTCAATGACAGTCATAAAGTCTTGATGCATCTTGAAGGAAATATGCCCTAGAAGCAATAATAAAGTTGTTATTTATATTTCCTTATATCATGATAAATGTTTATTATTCATGCTAAAATTGTATTAACCGGAAACTTGATACATGTGTGGATACATAGACAAAACACAGTGTCCCTAGTAAGCCTCTACTAGACTAGCTCGTTAATCAAAGATGGTTAAGTTTCCTAACCATAGACATGTGTTGTCATTTGATGAACGTGATCACATCATTAGGAGAATAATGTGATGGACAAGACCCATCCGTTAGCTTAGCATAATGATCGTTAAGTTTTATTGCTATTGCTTTCTTCATGGCATTTACATATTCCATTGACTATGAGATTATGTAACTCCCGGATACCGGAGGAATACCTTGTGCGCTATCAAACGTCACAACGTAACTGAGTGATTATAAAGATGCTCTACAGGTATCTCCGAAGGTGTTTGTTGGGTTGGCATAGATCGAGATTAGGATTTGTCACTCCGAGTATCGGAGAGGTATCTCTGGGCCCTCTCGGTAATGCACATCATGATAAGCCTTTCAAGCAATGTAACTAATGAGCTAGTTACAGGATGATGCATTACGGAACAAGTAAGAGACTTGCCGGTAACGAGATTGAACTAGGTATGAAGATACCAGCGATCGAATCTCGGGCAAGTAACATACCGATGACAAAGGAAATGATGTATGTTGTCACTACGGTTTGACCGATAAAGATCTTCGTAGAATATGTTGGAACCAATATGAACATCCAGGTTCCGTTGTTGGTTATTGACCGGAGATGTGTATCGGTCATGTCTACATAGTTCTCGAACCTGTAGGGTCCGGACGCTTAACGTTCGATAACGATTTGTATTATGAGTTATGTGTTTTGGTGACCGAAGATTGTTTGGAGTCCCGGATGAGATCATGGACATGACGAGGAGTCTGGAAATAGTCGAGAGGTAAAGATTGATATATTGGATGATAGTATTCGGACACCGGAAGTGTTTCAAAATGTATCGGGTATGTATCGGAGTACCGGGGGGTTACCGGAACCCCCGAGGGAAAGATATGGGCCATATGGGCCATAGGAGGGAGGCAGCCCACAAGGGGTGGCGCGCGCCTCCCCCCATGGTGAGTCCGAATTGGACTAGGGGAAGGGGCGGCGCCCCCCTTTCCTTCTCCCTCTACCTCGCCTTCCCCCTTTCCCCCTCCGATAAAAGGAAGGGGGGCCGAATTGAACTAGGAGCCCAAGTGGGACTCCTACCACTTGGGACGCCCCTAGGCCGGCCTCCTCCCCTCTCCCTCCTTTATATACGGGGGAAGGGGGCGCCTCTAAGACACCACCAATTGTTCTTAGCCGTGTGCGGCACCCCCCTCCACCGTTTACTCCTCCGGTCATATTGTCGTAGTGCTTAGGCGAAGCCCTGCGCGGATCACTTCACCATCACTGTCACCACGCCGTCGTGCTGACGAAACTCTCCCTCGATACTTTGCTGGATCAAGAGTTCAAGCAACGTCATCGAGCTGAACGTGTGCTAAACTCGGAGGTGCCGTACGTTCGGTACTTGATCGGTTGAATCGTGAAGACGTTCGACTACATCAACCGCGTTAAACTAACACTTCCGCTTTTGGTCTACGAGGGTACATGGACACACACTCCCCTCTCGTTGCTATGCATCTCCTAGATATATCTTGCGTGAGTGTAGGATTTTTTTTTTGAAATTGCATGCTACGTTCCCCAACAGTGGCATCCGAGCCAGGTCTATGCGTAGACGATATGCACGAGTAGAACCCAAAGAATTGTGGGCGATCATAGTCATACTACTTACCACCAACGTCTTATTTTGATTCGGCAGTATTGTTGGATGAAGCGGCCCTGACCAACCTTACATGACCACGTTCATGAGACCGGTTTCACCGACAGACATGCAACTTGTTTTGCATAAAGGTGGCTGGCGGGTGTCTGTTTCTCCAACTTTAGTTGAATCGAATTTGACTACGGTCAGTCCTTGTTGAAGGTTAAAACAACAAACTTGACAAAACATCGTTGTGGTTTTGATGCGTAGGTAAGAACGGTTCTTACTAGAAGCACGTACCAGCCACGTAAAACTTGCAACAACAAAGTAGAGGACGTCTAACTTATTTTTGCAGGGCATGTTGTGATATGATATGGTCAAGACATGATGTGATATACGTTATTGTATGAGATGATCATGTTTTGTAAAAGTTATCGGCAACTGGCAGGAGCCTTATGGTTGTCGCTTTAATGTATGAAATACAAACGCCATGTAATTGTTTTACTTTATCACTATACGTTAGTGATAGTTGTAGAAGCAATAGTTGGCGAGACGACCACGACGCTACGATGGAGATCAAGGTGTCTAGCCGGTGACGATGGAGATCATGACAGTGCTTTGGAGATGGAGATCAAAGGCACAAGATGATGATGGTCATATTGCTACCTCTTGAGCACTGCGTTGGTTTTCCCTTGAAGAGGAAAGGGTGATGCAGCAAAGTAGCGTAAGTATTTCCCTCAATTTTTGAGAACCAAGGTATCAATCCAGTAGGAGGCCACGCTCAAGTCCCTTGTACCTACACAAACAAATAAGAACCTTGCAACTAACGCAATAAAGGGGTTGTCGGTCCCTTCACAGCCACATGTAAAAGTGAGATCTGATAGAGATGATAAGATAATATTTTTGGTATTTTTATGATAAAGATTAAAAGTAAAGATTGCAAAATAAACGGCGTCAGAAGTAGCTTGTTGACGGGAAATTAATATGATGGAAAATAGACCAGGGGGCCATAGGTTTCACTAGTGGCTTCTCTCAAGGTAGCATAAGTATTACGGTGGGTGAACAAATTACTGTCGAGCAATTGATAGAATTGAGCATAGTAATGAGAATATCTAGGTATGATCATGTATATAGGCATCACGTTTGTGACAAGTAGACCGACTTCTGCATGCATCTACTACTATTACTCCACACATCGACCGCTATCTAGCATGCATCTAGAGTATTAAGTTCATAAGAACGGAGTAACGCTTTAAGCAAGATGACATGATGTAGAGGGATAAACTCAAGCAATATGATATAAACCCGATCTTTTTTATCGTTGATGGCAACAATACAATACGTGTCGTTTCCCTTACTGTCACTGGGATCGAGCACCAAAAGATTGAACCCAAAGCTAAGCACTTCTCCCATTGCAAGAAAGATCAATCTAGTAGGCCAAACCAAACTGATAATTCAAAGAGACTTGCAAAGATAACCAATCATACATAAAAGAATTCATAGGAGATTCAAATATTGTTCACAGATAATCTTGATCATAAACCCACAATTCATCGGATCTCGACAAACACACCGCAAAAGAAGATTACATCGAATAGATCTCCAAGAGAATCAAGGAGAAATTTTTATTGAGATCCAAAGAGAGAGAAGAAGTCATCTAGCTAATAACTATGGACCCGAAGGTCTGAGGTAAACTACTCACACATCATCGGAGAGGCTATGGTGTTGATGTAGAAGCCCTCCGTGATCAACGCCCCCTCCGGCGGAGCGCCGGAAAAGGCCCCAAGATGGGATCTCACGGGTACAGAGAGTTGCGGCGATGGAAATAGGGTTTTGGCTCCTGTTCTGATGTTTCCACGGTATATGAGTATATATAGGCGAAAGAGGTCGGTCAGGAGAGCTACGAGGGGCCCACGAGGGTGGGGAGCGCACCCAGGGGGAGCAGGCGCGCCTCCCTGCCTCGTGGCCTCCTCGTTGATTGCTTGACGTCCACTCCAAGTCTTCTGGATCACGTTTGTTCCAAAAATCACGTTCCCGAAGGTTTCATTCCGTTTGGACTCCGTTTGATATTCCTTTCCTTCGAAACACGGAAATGGGCAAAAAACAGCAATTTGGGTTGGGCCTCCGGTTAATAGGTTAGTCCCAAAAATAATATAAAAGTGTATAATAAAGCCCATTGAACATCCAAAACTGATAATATAATAGCATGGAACAATCAAAAATTATAGATACATTGGAGACGTATCACATATCATGTCACATATTTTGATTGCATGTGATGTTTATCTTTTTTGCATCTTATTTTGATTAGTACGGCGGTAGCATTATAAGATGATCCCTTACTAAAATTTCATGGTATAAGTGTTCTCCCTGAGTATGCACCATTGCGACAGTTCGTCGTGCTGAGACACCACGTGATGATCGGGTGTGATAAGCTCTACGTTCACATACAACGGGTGTAAGACAGTGTTGCACATGCGGAATACTCGGGGTTAAACTTGACGAGCCTAACATGTACAAACATGGCCTCGGAACACTGGAGACCGAAAGGTCGAACGTGAATCATATAGTAGATATGGTCAACATAGAGATGTTCACCATTGAAGACTACTCCATCACACGTGATGATCGGACATGGTTTAGTTGATATGGATCACGTGATCATTTAGATGACTCGAGGGATTTCTAAGTGGGAGTTCTTAAGTAATATGATTAATTGAACTTAATTTATCATGAACTTAGTCCTGATAGTATTTGCATATCTATGTTGTAGATCAATAGCTTGTGTATAGCTCCCCTGTTTTATTTTTGATATGTTCCTAGAGAAAACTAAGTTGAAAGATGATAGTAGCAATGATGCGGACTGGGTCCGTGATCTGAGAATTATCCTCATTGCTGCATAGAAGAATTATGTCCTTGATGCACCACTAGGTGACGAACCTGTTGCAGGAGCATATGCAAATGTTATGAACATTTTGCAAGGTCGGTATGATGACTACTTGATAGTTTAGTGCACCATGCTTTACGGCTTAGAACTGGGACTTCAAAAATGTTTGAACGCCATGGAGCATATGAGATGTTCCAAGAAGCTGAAAATGATATTTCAGACTAATGCCCGTGATAAGAGGTATGAGACCTCTGACAAGTACTTTGCCTACAAGATGGAGGAGAATAACTCAGCTAGTGAGCATGTGCTCAGAATGTCTGGGTACTACAATCGCTTGAAATAAGTGGGAGTTAATCTTCCAGATAAGATAGTGATTGACAGAGTTCTCTAGTCACTATCACCAAGTTACTAGAACTTCGTGATGAACTATAATATGCAAGGAATGACGAAAACGATTCCCAAGCTCTTCGCGATGCTGAAATTAGCGAAGGTAAAAAATCAAGAACTAGCATCAAGTGCTGATGGTTAACAAGACCACTAGTTTCAAGAAAAAGGGCAAGGGAAAGAAAGGGAAACTTCAAAAAGAATGGCAAGAAAGTTGCCACTCCCATGAAGAAGCCCAAAGCTAGACCCAAACCTGAAACTGAGTGCTTCTACTGCAAAGGAAATGGTCACTTGAAGTGGAACTGCCCAAGATACTTGGCGGATAAGAAGGATGGCAAAGTGAACAAAGGTATATTTGATATACATGTTATTGATGTGTACTTTACTAGTGTTTATAGCAACCCCTCGGTATTTGATACTAGTTCAGTTGCTAAGAGTAGTAACTCGAAACAGGAGTTGCAAAATAAACAAAGACTAGTTAAGGGCGAGGTGACGATGTGTCTTGGAAGTGATTCCAAGGTTGATAAGATCACCATCGCACACTCCCTTTACCTTCGGGATTAGTGTTGAACCTAAAATAAATGTTATTTGGTGTTTGAGTTGAGCATGAATATGATTGGATGATGTTTATTGCAATACGGTTATTCATTTAAGTCAAAGAATAATTGTTGTTCTGTTTACATGAATAAAACCTTCTATGGTCATACACTCAATATAAATGGTTTATTGAATCTCGATCGTAGTGATACACATATTCATAATATTGATGCCAAAAGATGCAAAATTGATAATGATAGTGCAACATACTTGTGGCACTATCGTTTAGGTCATATTGGTGTAAAGCGCATGAAGAAACTCCTTGCAGATGGGCTTTTGGAATCACTTGATTATGAATCATTTGATACTTGCGAACCATGCCTCATGGGCAAGATGACTAAAACTCCGTTCTCCGGAACAATGGGACGAGCTAATGACTTATTGGAAATAATACATACCGATGTATGCGGTCCGATGAGTGTTGAGGCTCGCGGCGGGTATCGTTATTTTCTGAGCTTCAGAGATGATTTGAGTAGATATGGGTATATCTACTTAATGAAACACAAGTCTGAAACATTTGAAAAGTTCAAAGAATTTCAGAGTGAAGTGGAGAATCATCGTAACAAGAAAATAAAGTTTCTACGATCTGATCACGGAGGTGAATATTTGAGTTACGAGTTTGGCCTTCATTTAAAACAATGTGGAATAGTTTCACAACTCACGCCACCTGGAACACCACAGCGTAATGGTGTGTCCGAACATCGTAACCGTACTTTATTAGATATGGTGCAATCTATGATGTCTCTTACCGATTTACCACTATCATTTTGGGGTTATGCATTAGAGACAACTGCATTCACGTTAAATAGGGCGCCATCTAAATCTGTTGAGACGACATCATATGAACTATGGTGGCAAGAAACCTAGGTTGCCGTTTCTTAAAGTTTGGGGTTGCGATGCTTATGTGAAAAAACTTCAGCCTGATAAGCTCGAACCCAAATCGGAGAAGTGCGTCTTCATAGGATACCCAAAAGAAACTGTTGGGTACACCTTCTATCACAGATCCAAAGGCAAGATCTTTGTTGCTAAGAATGGATCCTTTCTAGAGAAGGAGTTTCTCTCGAAAGAAGTGAGTGGGAGGAAAGTAGAACTTGATGAGGTAATTGTACCTTCTCTCGAATTGGAAAGTAGCTCATCACAGAAAACCGTTCCCGTGATGCCTACACCAACTAGAGAGGAAGCTAATGATAATGATCATTAAACTTCAGATCAAGTTACTACCGAACCTCGTAGGTCAACCAGAGCACATTCCGCACCAGAGTGGTATGGTAATCCTATCCCGGAAGTCATGTTACTAGACCATGACGAACCTACGAACTATGGGGAAGCGATGATGAGCCCAGATTCCGATAAATGGCTTGAGGCCATGAAATCTGAGATAGGATCCATATATAAGATCAAAGTTGGACTTTGGTGGACTTGCCCGATGATCGGCAAGCCATTGAGAATAAATGGATCTTCAAGGGGAAGACGAACGATGATGGTAGTGTTACTATCTACAAAGCTTGAATTGTCGCAAAAAGTTTTTCGACAAGCTCAAGGTGTTGACTACGATGTGTTTTCCTCACTCGTATCGATGCTTAAGTCTGTCTGAATCATGTTAGCAATTGCCGCATTTTATGAAATCTGGAAAATGGATATCAAACTACATTCCTTAATGGATTTATTAAAGAAGAGTTGTATATGATGCAACCATAAGGTTTTGACAATCCTAAAAGTGGTAACAAAATGTACAAGCTCCAGCGATCCATTTATGGACTGGTGCAAGCATCTCAGAGTTGGAATATACGCTTTGATGAGTTGATCAAAGCATATAGTTTTATACAGACTTGCAGTGAAGCCTGTATTTATAAGAAAGTGAGTGGGAGCACTACAGCCTTTCTGATAAGTATATGTGAATGACATAGTGTTGATCGGAGATGATGTAGAATTTTCTCGAAAGCATAAAGGAGTGTTTGAAAGGATTCTTTCAAAGAAAGACCTCAGTGAAGCTTCTTACATATCGGGCATCAAGATCTATAGAGATAGATCAAGATGCTTGATAAGATTTTTTCAATGAGTACATACCTTGACAAGATTTTGAAATAGTTCAAAATGGAACAGTCAAAGAAGGAGTTATTGCCTGTATTGCAAGGTGTAAAGTTGAGTAAGACTCAAAACCCGACCATGGTAGAAAATAGAAAGAGAATGAAAGGCATTCCCTATGCCTCAGCCATACGTTCTATAAAGTATGTTATGTTGTGTACCAGGCCTATTGTGTACCTTGCCATGAGTTTGGCAAGGAGGTATGCTAGTGATCCAGGAGTGGATCACTGGACAACGTTCAAAATTATCCTTAGTTATCTAAGAGGACTAAGGAAATATTTCTCGGTTATGGAGGTGATAAAGAGTTCATCGTAAAGAGTTACATTGATGCAAGATTTTACACCGATCCGGATGACTCTGAGTCTCAATCTAGATACATATTGAAAGTCGGAGCAATTAGCTAGAGTAGCTCCATGCAGAGCATTGTAGACATAGAAAATTTGCAAAATACATACGGCTCCGAGTGTGGCAGACCCGTTGACTAAACTTCTCTCACAAACAAAACATGATCACACCTTAGTACTCTTTGGGTGTTAATCACATAGCGATGTGAACTAGATTATTGACTCTAGTAAACCCTTTGGGTGTTAGTCACATGGCGATGTGAACTAATCACATAAAGATGTGAACTATTGGTGTTAAATCACATGACGATGTGAATTAGATTATTGACTCTAGTGCAAGTGGGAGACCGAAGGAAATATGCCCTAGAGGCTATAATAAAGTTGTTATTTATATTTGCTTATATCATGATAAATGTTTATTATTCATGCTAGAATTGTATTAACCGGAAACTTGATACATGTGTGGATACATAGACAAAACACAGTGTCCCTAGTAAGCCTCTACTAGACTAGCTCGTTAATCAAAGATGGTTAAGTTTCCTAACCATAGACATGTGTTGTCATTTGATGAACGGGGTCACATCATTAGGAGAATAATGTGATGGACAAGACTCATCTGTTAGCTTAGCATAATGATCGTTAAGTTTTATTGCTATTGCTTTCTTCATGGCATTTACATATTCCATTGACTATGAGATTATGCAACTCCCGAATACCGGAGGAATACCTTGTGTGCTATCAAACGTCACAATGTAACTGGGTGGTTATAAAGATGCTCTACAGGTATCTCCAAAGGTGTTTGTTGGGTTGGCATAGATCGAGATTAGGATTTGTCACTCCGAGTATCGGAGAGGTATCTCTGGGCCCTCTCAGTAATGCACATCATGATAAGCCTTTCAAGCAATGTAACTAATGAGTTAGTTACAGGATGATGCATTACGGAACTAGTAAAGAGACTTTCCGGTAACGAGATTGAACTAGGTATGAAGATACCGACGATCAAATCTCGGGCAAGTAACATACCAATGACAAAGGAAATGACGTATGTTGTCATTACGGTTTGACCGATAAAGATCTTCATAGAATATGTAGGAACCAATATGAGCATCCAGGTTCCGCTATTGGTTATTGACCGGAGATGTGTCTCGGCCATGTCTACATAGTTCTCGAACCCGTAGGGTCCGCACGCTTAACGTTCGATAACGATTTGTATTATGAGTTATGTGTTTTGGTGACCGAAGATTGTTTGGAGTCCTGAATGAGATCAAGGACATGACGAGGAGTTATGAAATGGTCGAGAGGTAAAGATTGATATATTGGATGATAGTATTCAGACACCGGAAGTGTTTCGGGATGTATCGGGTACGTATCGGAGTACCGGGGGGGGTTGCCGGAACCCCCCTGGGAAGATATGGGCCATATGGGCCATAGTAGGGAGGCAAGGCAGCCCACAAGGGATGGGCACACCTCCCCCATGCGGAGTCCAAATTGGACTAGGGGAAGGGGTGGGCCCCCCTTTCCTTCTCCCTCTCCCTCTCCTTCCCCCTTTCCCCCTCCGATAGAAGGAAGGGGGGCGAATTGGACTAGGAGCCCAAGTGGGACTCCTCCCACTTGGGACTCCTCTAGGCCGGCCTCCTCCCCTCTCCCTCCTTTATATACGGGGGCAAGGCGCGCCTCTAAGACACCGCCAATTGTTCTTAGCCGTGTGCGGCACCCCCCTCCACCGTTTACTCCTCCGGTCATATTGTCGTAGTGCTTAGGCGAAGCCCTGCGCGTATCACTTCACCATCGCCGTCACCACGCCGTTGTGCTAACAAAACTCTCCCTCGACACTTTGCTGGGTCAAGAGTTCAAGGGACGTCATCGAGCTGAACGTGTGCTGAACTCGGAGATGCCGTGCGTTCGGTTACTTGATCGGTTGAATTGCGAAGACGTCCGACTACATCAACCGCGTTAAACTAACGCTTCCGCTTTCGGTCTACGAGAGTACGTGGACACACTCTCCCATCTCGTTGCTATGCATCTCCTAAATAGATCTTGCGTGAGCGTAGGAAATTTTTTGAAGTTGCATGCTACGTTCCCCAACACATCTGTCCCTAAAGATCAGCGCCTGGAGTTGCAGTCGTCGCCGTTGAATCCTTGCACAAATTTGAGGCACCTGACACTAAATATTACCACATGACAAGAAACACTAACTTCACCGCTGAACAACACGACAGAAATCTACACCAGATCCGTCGACTACGTCCAAACGGACAAAGTTGAGGAGGATTAGAGCCCGGAAGGCAAATTCAAAACAGAAGCGATGCCATCTGACATAGCGCCGCATCTGCGAGAACTGAAAAAAATCCTAACCTAAACAACTAACCGAAGCGAAGACACCGGGGTTCTCCTCCAGCAGGTGATAACTCAACTTAGCTTAAATGCCTACATTCCTTGGATCTGCTCGGGTTTAAGTCATTCAATTTGCTAATACTCGTCTAGATGTTAATTAGTGAATTAACATCTAACACTCTAACACCTATATTATTTCATTAATAAAAAATAAAAAATCATATAATCTCCATGTAAAATTAAGTGGTACTCTATAGGAGTTAGATGAGACTTAGTTAATTCTCATCCAAATGAGAACTGACCACATAATTAAGTCATAGACTTGGCATGGATGGTGACAGTTTTTGGGATTTGTTCAATCGCTTATGTTTCAGCGGTATGATGTGTGCCTCTACTATGAGTGTTTATGGTAACTTCGTCAATCTCAAAATCTGTTGGCTACGTCTTTCGAAGGTGCACATAGAGGTAAGATGCATGTGTCTATGTTCATAGGCCGAGTGTGTGTGTTTGTTTAGCGTCTGCTCTGTACTATGTTTCTTCAAAAAAAATGCCCCTTTTTATTTGAAACTAAGTGCGTTGTACGGTATGCCTTACCTTATTTATGAAAATTAAATGACTGACGGGATCCTTCTTTTGACGACGTGTGTTGGCCTCATGGCAGTATATCCATGGTCAGGCGGGTTGTGGGGTCTCTCCCCCACGGGGTGGTGCCATGGCGCTACCCAACTCGGGATGTGGCGGCGTCCAGTTTCAGCTAGGTGACTCTGCTCGAGAGCCACGACAAGTAGCTGAAGGAAATATGCCCTAGAGGCAATAATAAATTTATTATTTATTTCCTTATATCATGATAAATGTTTATTATTCATGCTAGAATTGTATTAACCGGAAACATGATACATGTGTGAATACATAGACAAACAGAGTGTCACTAGTATGCCTCTACTTGACTAGCTCGTTGATCAAAGATGGTTATGTTTCCTAGCCATAGACATGAGTTGTCATTTGATTAACGGGATCATATCATTAGGAGAATCATGTGATTGACTTGACCCATTCTGGTAGCTTAGCACTTGATCGTTTAGTATGTTGCTACTGCTTTCTTCATGACTTATACATGTTCCTATGACTATGAGGTTATGCAACTCCCGTTTACCGGAGGAACACTTTGTGTGCTACCAAACGGCACAACGTAACTGGGTGATTATAAAGGTGCTCTACAGGTGTCTTCGAAGGTACTCGTTGAGTTGGCGCATTTCGAGATTAGGATATGTCACTCCGATTGTCGGAGAGGTATCTCTGGGCCCACTCGGTAATACACATCACTATAAGCCTTGCAAGCATTGTAACTAATGAGTTAGTTGCGCGATGATGTATTACGGAATGAGTAAAGAGACTTGCCGGTAACGAGATTGAACTAGGTATTGAGATACCGACGATCGAACCTCGGGCAAGTAACATACCGATGACAAAGGAAACAACGTATGTTGTTATGCGGTTTAACCGATAAAGATCTTCGTAGAATATGTGGGAGCCAATATGAGCATCCAGGTTCCGCTATTGGCTGTTGTCCGGAGACGTGTCTCGGTCATGTCTACATAGTTCTCGAACCCATAGGGTCCGCATGCTTAAAGTTCGGTGACGATCGGTATTATGAGTTTTTGTGTTTTTATGTACCGAAGGTAGTTGGGAGTCCCGGATATGATCACAGACATGACAAGGAGTCTCGAAATGGTCGAGACGTAAAGATCGATATATTGGACGACTATATTCGGACACCGGAAGTGTTCCGGGTGATTTCGGAGAAAACCGAAGTGCCGGAGGGGTTACCGGAACCCCCCGGGGAAGTATTGGGCCTTAGTGGGCCTGAGGGGAGAGAGAGGGCAGCAGCCCAGGAGGTGGCGCGCCCCCTCCCATGAGGAGTCCGAATTGGACTAGGGGAGGGGGGCGCGGCCCCTCTTTCCCGCTCCCTCTCCCTCTCTTTCCTTTCCCCTTCCCTCTTCCTAGTTGGACTAGGAAAGGATGAATCCTCTTCCTAGTAGGAAGAGGATTCCTCCTCTCCTTGGGGCGCACCAAGGCTGGCCGGCCTCCCCCTTGCTCCTTTATATACGGGGGTGGGGGGCACCCAAAGACACACAAGTTGATTGGTCTAGCCGTGTGCGGTGCCCCCCTCAACCATAATCCACCTCGATCATATCGTAGCGGTGCTTAGGCGAAGCCCTGCGTCGGTAGCATCATCATCACCGTCATCACGCCGTCGTGCTGACGAAACTCTCCAGCGAAGCTCTGCTGGATCGGAGCTCGCGGGACGTCATCGAGTTGAACGTGTGCTGAACTCGGAGGTGCCGTGCGTTCGGTACTTGGATCGGTCGGATAGTGAAGACGTACGACTACATCAACCGCGTTGTGCTAACGCTTCCGCTTTCGGTCTACGAGGGTACGTGGACACACTCTCCCCTCTCGTTGCTATGCATCACCATGATCCTGTGTGTGCGTAGGAATTTTTTTGAAATTACTACGTTCCCCAACAGTGGCATCCGAGCCAGGTTTTATGCGTAGATGTTATATGCACGAGTAGAACACAAGTGAATTGTGGGCGATACAAGTCATACTGCTTACCAGCATGTCATACTTTGGTTCGGCGGTATTGTTGGATGAAGCGGCCCGGACTGACATTACGTGTACGCTTACGCGAGACTGGTTCTACCGACGTGCTTTGCACACAGGTGGCTGGCGGGTGTCAGTTTCTCCAACTTTCGTTGAACCGAGTGTTGCTACGCCCGGTCCTTGAGAAGGTTAAAATAGCACTAACTTGACGAACTATCGTTGTGGTTTTGATGCGTAGGTAAGAACGGTTCTTGCTTAGCCCGTAGCGGCCACGTAAAACTTGCAACAACAAAGTAGAGGACGTCTAACTTGTTTTTGCAGGGCATGTTGTGATATGATATGGTCAAGACATGTTGCTATATTTTATTGTATGAGATGATCATGTTTTGTAACCGAGTTATCGGCAACTGGCAGGAGCCATATGGTTGTCGCTTTATTGTATGCAATGCAATCGCCCTGTAATTGCTTTACTTTATCACTAAGCGGTAGCGATAGTCGTAGAAGCAATAGTTGGCGAGACGACAACGATGCTACGATGGAGATCAAGGTGTCGCGCCGGTGACGATGGTGATCATGACGGTGCTTCAGAGATGGAGATCACAAGCACAAGATGATGATGGCCATATCATATCACTTATATTGATGGCATGTGATGTTTATCTTTTATGCATCTTATTTTTCTTAGATCGACGGTAGCATTATAAGATGATCTCTCACTAAATTTCAAGGTATAAGTGTTCTCCCTGAGTATGCACCATTGCGAAAGTTCTTCGTGCTGAGACACCACGTGATGATCGGGTGTGATAAGCTCTACATTCAAATACAACGGGTGCAAGACAGTTTTGCACACGCGTACTCAGGTTAAACTTGACGAGCATATGCAGATTTGGCCTCGGAACACTGAGACCGAAAGGTCGAGCGTGAATCATATAGAAGATATGATCAACATAGTGATGTTCACCATTGAAAACTACTCCATCTCACGTGATGATCGGACATGGTTTAGTTGATATGGATCACGCGATCACTTAGATGATTAGAGGGATGTCTATCTAAGTGGGAGTTCTTTAATAATTTGATTAACTGAACTTTAATTTATCATGAACTTAGTACCTGATAGTATTTTGCATATCTATGTTGTTGTAGATAGATGGCTCGTGCTGTTGTTCCGTTGAATTTTAATGTGTTCCTTGAGAAAGCAAAGTTGAAAGATGATGGTAGCAATTACACGGACTGGGTCCGTAACTTGAGGATTATCCTCATTGCTGCACAGAAGAATTATGTCCTAGAAGCACCGCTAGGTGCCAAACCTGCTGCAGGAGGTGAACCAGATGTTATGAACGTCTGGCAAAGCAAAGTTGATGACTACTCGATAGTTCAGTGTGCCATGCTTTACGGCTTAGAACCGGGACTTCAACGACGTTTTGAACGTCATGGAGCATATGAGATGTTCCAGGAGTTGAAGTTAATATTTCAAGCAAATGCCCGGATTGAGAGATATGAAGTCTCCAATAAGTTCTACAACTGCAAGATGGAGGAGAATAGTTCTGTCAGTGAACATATACTCAAAATGTCTGGGTATAATAATCACTTGATTCAACTGGGGGTTAATCTTCTGGATGATAGTGTTATTGACAGAATTCTTCAATCACTGCCACCAAGCTACAAGAGCTTTGTGATGAACTATAATATGCAAGGGATGGATAAGACGATTCCCGAGCTCTTCGCGATGCTAAAGGCTGCGGAGGTAGAAATCAAGAAGGAGCATCAAGTGTTGATGGTGAACAAGACCACCAGTTTCAAGAAAAAGGGTAAAGGGAAGAAGAAGGGGAACTTCGAAACCCAAGTCTGGACCTAAGCCTGAGACTGAGTGCTTCTACTGCAAGCAAACTAGTCACTGGAAGTGGAACTGGCCCAAGTATTTGGCGGATAAGAAGGATGGCAAGGTGCACAAAGGTATATGTGATATACATGTTATTGATGTGTACCTTACTAATGCTTGCAGTAGCACCTGGGTATTTGATACTGGTTCTGTTGCTAATATTTGCAACTCGAAATAGGGGCTACGGATTAAGTGAAGATTAGCTAAGGACGAGGTGACGATGCGCGTGGGAAATGGTTCCAAAGTCGATGTGATCGCGGTCGGCACGCTACCTCTACATCTACCTTCGGGATTAGTTTAGACCTAAATAATTGTTATTTGGTGCCAGTGTTGAGCATGAACATTATATCTGGATCTTGTTTGATGCGAGACGGTTATTCATTTAAATCAGAGAATAATGGTTGTTCTATTTATATGAGTAATATCTTTTATGGTCATGCACCCTTGAGGAGTGGTCTATTTATATTAAATCTCGATAGTAGTGATACACATATTCATAATATTGAAGCCAAAAGATGCAGAGTTGATAATGATAGTGCAACTTATTTGTGACACTGCCGTTTAGGTCATATTGGTGTAAAGCGCATGAAAAAACTCCATTCCGATGGACTCTTGGAATCACTTGATTATGAATCACTTGGTACTTGCGAACCATGCCTCATGGGCAAGATGACTAAAACGCCATTCTCTGGAACTATGGAGCGAGCAATAGATTTGTTGGAAGTCATACATACTGATGTATGTGGTCCAATTAATGTTGAGGCTCGCGGCGGGTATCGTTATTTTCTCACCTTCATAGATGATTTGAGCAGATATGGGTATATCTACTTAATGAAACATAAGTCTGAAACATTTGAAAAGTTCAAAGAATTTCAGAGTGAAGTAGAAAATCATCGTAACAAGAAAATAAAGTTTTTACGATCTGATCGTGGAGGAGAATATTTGAGTTACGAGTTTGGTCTTCATTTGAAACAATGCAGAATAGTTTCGCAACTCACGCCACTCGAAACACCACAGTGTAATGGTGTGTTCGAACGTCATAATCGTACTTTACTAGATATGGTGCGATCTATGATGTCTCTTACTGATTTACCGCTATCATTTTGGGGTTATGCTTTAGAGACGGCTGCATTCACATTAAATAGGGCACCATCTAAATCCGTTGAGACGACGCCTTATGAACTATGGTTTGGCAAGAAACCAAAGTTGTCGTTTCTTAAAGTATGGGGCTGCGATGCTTATGTGAAAAAGCTTCAATCTGATAAGCTCGAACCCAAATCGGAGAAATGTGTCTTCATAGGATACCCAAAGGAGACTGTTGGGTACACCTTCTATCACAGATCCGAAGGCAAGACTTTTGTTGCTAAATTTGGATTCTTTCTAGAGAAGGAGTTTGACTCGAAAGAAGTGAGTGGGAGGAAAGTAGAACTTGATGAGGTAACTGTACCTGCTCCCTTATTGGAAAGTAGTTCATCACAGAAACCGGTTCCTGTGACACCTACACCAATAAGTGAGGAAATTAATGATGATGATCATGAAACTTCAGATCAAGTTACTACCGAACCTCGTAGGTCAACCAGAGTAAGATCCACACCAGAATGGTACGGTAATCCTGTTCTGGAGGTCATGTTACTAGACCATGACGAACCTACGAACTATGAGGAAGCGATGATGAGCCCAGATTCCGCAAAATGGCTTGAGGCCACGAAATCTGAGATGGGATCCATGTATGAGAACAAAGTATGGACTTTGGTTGACTTGCCGGATGATCGGCAAGCCATCAAAAATAAATGGATCTTCAAGAAGAAGACAGACGCTGATGGTAATATTACTGTCTACAAAGCTCGACTTGTTGCGAAAGGTTTTTGACAAGTTCAAGGAGTTGACTACGATGAGACCTTCTCACCCGTAGCGATGCTTAAGTCCGTCCGAATCATGTTAGCAATTGCCGCATTTTATGATTATGAAATTTGGCAAATGGATGTAAAGACTGCATTCCTGAATGGATTTCTGGAAGAAGAGTTGTATATGATGCAACCTGGAGGTTTTATCGATCCAAAGGGTGCTAAAAAAGTGTGCAAGCTCCAGCGATCCATTTATGGACTGGTGCAAGCCTCTTGGAGTTGGAATAAACGTTTTGATAGTGTGATCAAAGCATATGGTTTTATACAAACTTTTGGAGAAGTTTGTATTTACAAGAAAGTGAGTGGGAGCTCTGTAGCATTTCTAATATTATATGTGGATGACATATTGTTGATTGGAAATGATGTATAATTTCTGGATAGCATAAAAGGATACTTGAATAAGAGTTTTTCAATGAAAGACCTCGGTGAAGCTGCTTACATATTGGGCATCAAGATCTATAGAGATAGATCAAGACGCTTAATTGGACTTTCACAAAGCACATACCTTGACAAAGTTTTGAAGAAGTTCAAAATGGATCAGGCAAAGAAAGGGTTCTTGCCTGTGTTACAAGGTGTGAAGTTGAGTAAGAGTCAATGCCCGACCACTACAGAAGATAGAGAGAAAATGAAAGATGTTCCCTATGCTTCAGCCATAGGCTCTATCATGTATGCAATGCTGTGTACCAGACCTGATGTGTGCCTTGCTATTAGTTTAGCAGGGAGGTATCAAAGTAATCCAGGAGTGGATCACTGGACAGCGGTCAAGAACATCTTGAAATACCTGAAAAGGACTAAGGATATGTTTCTCGTTTATGGAGGTGACAAAGAGCTCATCGTAAATGGTTACGTTGATGCAAGCTTTGACACTGATCCGGACGATTCTGAATCACAAAACGGATACGTGTTTATATTGAACGGTGGAGCTGTCAATTGGAGCAGTTCTAAACAAAGCGTCGTGGCGGGATCTACGTGTGCAGCAGAGTACATTGCTCCTTCGGAAGCAGCGAGTGAAGGAGTTCATATCCGATCTAGGTGTCATACCTAGTGCATCGGGTCCAATGAAAATCTTTTGTGACAATACTGGTGCAATTGCCTTGGCAAAGGAATCCAGATTTCACAAGAGAACCAAGCACATCAAGAGACGCTTCAACTCCATCCGGGATCAAGTCCAGGTGGGAGACATAGAGATTTGCAAGATACATACGGATCTGAATGTGGCAGACCCGTTGACTAAGCCTCTTCCACGAGCAAAACATGATCATCACCAAGGCTCCATGGGTGTTAGAATCATTACTGTGTAATCTAGATTATTGACTCTAGTGCAAGTGGGAGACTGAAGGAAATATGCCCTAGAGGCAATAATAAAGTTATTATTTATTTCCTTATATCATGATAAATGTTTATTATTCATGCTAGAATTGTATTAAGAGGAAACATGATACATGTGTGAATACATAGACAAACAGAGTGGCACTAGTATGCCTCTACTTGACTAGCTCGTTGATCAAAGATGGTTATGTTTCCTAGCCATAGACATGAGTTGTCATTTGATTAATGGGGTCATATCATTAGGAGAATGATGTGATTGACTTGACCCATTCCGTTAGCTTAGCACTTGATCGTTTAGTATGTTGCTATTGCTTTCTTTATGACTTATACATGTTCCTATGACTATGAGATTATGCAACTCCCGTTTACCGGAGGAACACTTTGTGTGCTACCAAACATCACAATGTAACTGGGTGATTATAAAGGTGCTCTACAGGTGTCTCCAAAGGTACTTGTTGAGTTGGCGTATTTCGAGATTAGGATTTGTCACTCCGATTGTCGGAGAGGTATCTCTAGCCCACTCGGTAATACACATCACTATAAGCCTTGCAAGCATTGTAACTAATGAGTTAGTTGCGGGATGATGTATTATAGAACGAGTAAAGAGACTTACCGGTAACGTGATTGAACTAGGTATTGAGATACCGACGATCGAACCTCGGGCAAGTAACATACCGATGACAAAGGGAACAATGTATGTTGTTATGCGGTTTGACCGATAAAGATCTTCATAGAATATGTGGGAGCCAATATGAGCATCCAGGTTCCACTATTGGTTATTGGACGGAGACGTGTCTCGGTCATGTCTACATAGTTCTCGAACCCGTAGGGTCCGCACGCTTAAAGTTCGGTGACGATCGGTATTATGAGTTTTTGTGTTTTGATGTACCGAAGGTAGTTCGGAGTCCCGGATATGATCACGGACATGACGAGGAGTCTCGAAATGGTCGAGACATAAAGATCAATATATTGGACGACTATATTCGGACACTGGAAGCGTTCCGGGTGATTTCGGAGAAAACCGGAGTGCCGGAGAGGTTACCGGAACCCCCCGAGGAAGTATTGGGCCTTAGTGGGCCTGAGGGGAGAGAGAGGGCAGCAGCCCAGGAGATGGCGTGCCCCCTCCCATGAGGAGTCCGAATTGGACTAGGGGAGGGGGGGGGGCGGCCCCTCTTTCCCTCTCCCTCTCCCTCTCTTTCCTTTCCCCTTCCCTCTTCCTAGTTGGACTAGGAAAGGATGAATCCTCTTCCTAGTAGGAAGAGGATTCCTCCTCTCCTTGGGGCGCACCAAGGCTGGCCGGCCTCCCCCCTTGCTCCTTTATATACGGGGGCGGGGGGCACCCAAAGACACACAAATTGATTGTTCCAAGCCGTGTGCGGTGCCCCCCTCCACCATAATCCACCTTGATCATATCGTAGCGGTGCTTAGGCGAAGCCCTGCGTCGGTAGCATCATCATCACCGTCATCACGCCGTCGTGCTGGCGAAACTCTCCGGTGAAGCTCTGCTGGATCGGAGCTCGCGGGACGTCATCGAGTTGAACGTGTGCTGAACTCGGAGGTGTCGTGCGTTTGGTACTTGGATCGGTCGGATCGTGAATACGTATGACTACATCAACCGCGTTGTGCTAACGCTTCCGCTTTCGGTCTACGAGGGTACGTGGACACACTCTCCCCTCTCGTTGCTATGCATCACCATGATCCTGTGTGTGCGTAGGAATTTTTTTGAAATTATTATGTTCCCCAACAGTAGCTACAACATCACTGTTGCATGGCCTCCGGCCAGATCAACATCATGTGCATCCATGTGCCGTCGTTGTCAGGGTGTGCCTCTCGCCGATCTATCTGAGATGGCGGTTTCATGGTCTTGATCGACAAGCCTTGGGAGGGTGGGATAGTCCTCTCTTCTGGTTGATCGTCAACCCTCGTCCTAGGGTGGCACAGGTGAGGTACGGAGTGAAAACTTCCTGCTTCCTCGCCGGCGACGACAACAGCGATGCCTGTAAATTTCGCCTCCCTGTTCATAGGGTTGCAATAAGCTCATGTTGCAGAGCTTTGAACACAACACAAGGTTTGCAAAGACTCAACGAGTAGATCGATCACAAAAATTACAATAAAAAAACTATTCGAAGGATTTGCAACATGGCTCATATTTTGAGAACAATAGGATGCTTATTACAAAGCCTCGATGACTAGATCGCGAGCACAGATAAAAAAACAAGGGATTGCAACAAGGCTCATGTTGGAAAGCACTAAGCGCAACATGACGTTGCTTGCAAAGGCTCGAGCAAATCCGACGGCTGTCGCGCCAAAAGAGAAACATTTAGGGGTGGTAACAAGGCTCAAGTTGCAAAGCGTCAAGTGCAACACTAGGCTTGTGATACGTCCATTTTGCATCATGTTTTCTTACTGTTATTTATAAAGTTTTTACCCATAATAATGCTTTTTGGAGTAATTCTAATGCCTTGTCTCTCATAATATGCAAGGTACACACCAACAGGGAGTATTCTGGCAGCTGGAAATTTGGACCGGGAAAAGCTACGTCAGGCTACCTATTCTGCACAACTCCAAACAAGCTGAAACTTCACGGAGATTTTTTATCGAATATTTGAAGAATATTGGAGCAAATAACTACCAGAGGGGGGGCCACCAGGTGGGAACAACCCACCTGGGCACACCAGGGAGCCCAGGCGCGCCCTGTTGGGTTGTGCTCACCCAGGCCCACCTCCGGTGCCCATCTTTTGGTATATAGGTCATTTTGACCTAGAAAAAAAATAAGGGGAGGACTTTCGGGACAGAGCGCCGCTGTCTCGAGGCGGAACTTGGGCAGGAGCACTTTTGCCCTCCGGCGGAGTAATTCCGCCGGGGAACTTCCCTCCCGAAGGGGGGAATCATCATCATCACCAACAACTCTTCCATCTTGGGGAGGGCAATCTCCATCAACATCTTCAACAGCACCATCTCGTCTCAAACCCTAGTTCATCTCTTGTGTTCAATCTTGTTACCGGAACTATAGATTGGTGCTTGTGGGTGACTAGTAGTGTTGATTACATCTTGTAGTTGATTACTGTATGGTTTATTTGGAGGAAGATTATATGTTCAGATCCATTATGCTATTTAATACTCCTCTGATCATGAGCATGATTATTATTTGTGAGTAGTTACTTTTGTTCTTGAGGTCACGGGAGAAATCATGTTGCTAGTGATCATGTGAATTTGATATGTGTTTGATATTTGGATAATACGTATGTTGTGATTCCCTTAGTGGTGCCATGTGAGCGTCGACTATATGACACTTCACCATATTTGGGCCTAAGGGAATGCATTGTGGAGTAGCAATTAGATGATGTGTTGCGAGAGTGACAGAAGGTTAAACCCCAGTTTATGCGCTATTCCGTAAGGGACCAATTGGATCCAAAAGTTTAATGCTATGGTTAGAATTTATTCTTAATACTTTTCTCATAGTTGCGGATGATTGCGGGAGGGTTAATCATAAGTAGGAGGTTTGTTCAAGTAAGAACAGCACCTAAGCACCGGTCCACCCACATATCAAATTATCAAAGTAGCAAACACGAATTAAACCAACATAATGAAAGTGACTAGATGAAATTTCCGTGTACCCTCAAGATCGCTTTGCTTATCATAAGAGACCGTGTTGGCCTGTCCTTTACTCAAAAGGATTGGGCTACCTTGCTGCACTTTTGTTACTACTATCGTTACTTGCTCGTTACAAATTATCTTGCTATCAAACTACTCCGCTACTTACAATTTCAGCACTTGCAGACATTACCTTACGGAAAAACTATTGGTCATTTCCTTCTGCTCCTCGTTGGGTTCGACACTCTTACTTATCAAAAAGAGCTAAAATTGATCCCCTATACTTTTGGGTCATCAAGGCTATTTTCTGGCACCATTGCCGGGGAGTGAAGCGCCTTTGGTAAGTGGAATTTGGTAAGGAAACATTTATATAGTGTGCTGAAATTTATTGTCACTTGTTACTATGGAAAACAATCCTTTGAGGGGTTTGTTCGGGGTATCTTCACCTCGACCGGAACCACAATTATCTACCCCTCAACCTACTGCACCTACTGAAAACATTGAATATGAAATTCCTTCAGGTATGATAGAACAACTGCTAGCTAATCCTTATGCAGGAGATGGAACCGAACATCCTGATATGCACTTGATATATGTGGAACAGATTTGTGGATTGTTTAAGCTTGCAGGTTTACCCGGAGATGAAGTTATGAAAAAGGTTTTCCCTTTATCTTTGAAGGGGAAAGCATTGGCATGGTATAGGCTATGCGATGATATTGGATCGGGGAATTGGAATCGATTGAAATTGGAATTTCACAAAAAAATATCCTATGCATCTAGTTCATCGTGATCAGAATTATATATATAATTTTTGGCCTCGTGAAGAAGAAAGTATCGCTCTAGCTTGGGGGAGGCTTAAGTCAATGTTATATTCATGCCCCAATCATGAGCTCGCATGAGAAATTATTATCCAGAATTTTTATGCTCGGCTTTCTCGTAATGATCAAACCATGCTTGATACTTCTTGGGCTGGTTCTTTTATGAAGAAGACTATTGAATTCCGGTGGGATCTTTTGGAAAGAATTAAACGCAACTCTGAAGATTGGGAACTCGAAGAAGGTAAAGAGCCAAGTATGATTGTGTTAAATCTTTTATCGATACTGATGCTTTTCAAAAGTTTAGCACTAAATATGGACCTGACTCTGAGATAGTAGCCTCCTTTTGTGAATCATTTGCTACTCATGTTGAACTCCCTAAAGAGAAGTGGTTTAAATATCAACCACCTATTATAGTAGAAATTAAAGAACCGGTACCAGTTAAAGAAGAAACTATACTTTATAATGTTGATCCAGTTGTCCCTTCTGCTTATATTGAGAAACCACCTTTCCCTGTTAGGATAAAGGAACATGCTAAAGTTTCAACTGTGGTTAACAAAAGCTATATTAGAACACCTAAACCTGATGAACAAATCAAAGTAAAACCTAGCATTGATATGGTTAACGATCTCTTAGAAGAAGATATAGATGGGCATGTTATTTACTTCTGTGAAGAAGCTGCAAGAATTGCCAAAACTGGTAAGAAGGATAAACATAGACCTGTTGTTGGCATGCCTGTTATCTCAGTTAAAATAGGAGATCATTGTTATTATTGTTTATGTGACATAGGTGCTAGTGTGAGTGTTATTCCTTATTCCTTATATCAAGAAATTATGAATGACATAGCACCCGCAGAGATAGAAGACATAGATGTTACTATTAAACTTGCTAATAGAGACACTATATCACCAATTGAGATTGTTAGAGATGTTGAAGTCTTGTGTAGGAAAATAAAATACCCTACTGATTTCCTTGTTCTTGGTTCCCCACAAGATGACTTATGTCCCATTATTTTTGGTAGACCTTTCTTGAACACCGTTAATGCTAGAATAGACTGTGAGAAACAAACTATCGGTGTTAGTTTTGGTAACAAGTCTCCTGAGTTTAATTTTTCCAAGTTTAGTAAAAATCTTCATGAAAAATAATTGCCTAGTAAGGATGAATTAATTGGTCTGGCTTCTATTGCTGTACCACCTATTGATCCTTTAGAAAAATATTTGCTAGACCATAAAAATGATTTACATATGCATGAAAGGAATGAAATAGATAAGATTTTCTTTGAACAACGTCATCTGCTTAAACACAATTTGCCTATTGAAACTCTAGGAGGTCCTCCTCCACCTAAAGGTGATCTTGTGTTTGAATTAAAACAATTGCCAGACACTTCGAAATATGCTTATCTTGATGAAAAGAAGATATATCATGATATTATTAGTGCTAACCTTTCAGAACATGAAGAAGAAAGATTATTGAAAGTTCTAAGGGAGCACCGAGCTGCTATTGGATATACTCTTGATGATTTAAAGGGCATTAGTCCCACTCTATGTCAGCACAAAATTAATATGGAACCTGATGCTAAACCCGTTGTTGATCACCAACGTCGGTTAAATCCGAAGATGAACGAAGTGGTAAGAACGGAAATACTAAAACTTCTGGAAGTAGGTATAATCTATCCTATATATAGCTGATAGTAGATGGGTAAGTCCTGTTCATTTTGTCCCTAGGAAAGGAGGTATAACTGCTGTTCCTAATGATAAGAATGAAGTTATTCCACAAAGAATTGTTACAGGCTATAGGATGGTAATTGATTTTAGAAAATTAAACAAAGCAACTAGAAAAGATCATTACCCTTTGCCTTTTATTGATCAAATGCTTGAAAGACTATCTAAGCACACACACTTTTGCTTCCTTGATGGGTATTCTGGCTTTTCACAAATACTTGTTTCTCAACCTGATCAAGAAAAGACCACTTTTACTTGTCCTTTGGAACCTATGCATATAGACGTATGTCTTTTGTTTTATGTAATGCACCTGCTACCTTTCAAACATGTATGACTGCTATATTCTTTGACTTTTGTGAAAAGATTGTTGAGGTTTTCATGGACGATTTCTCTGTTTATGGGAAGTCTTTTGATGATTGTTTAAGCAATCTTGCTCGAGTTTGCAGAGATGTGAACAAACAACTCTTGTCTTGAATTTGGAGAAGTGACACTTTATGGTTAATGAAGGCATTGTCTTGGGTCATAAAATTTCTGAAAGAGGTAGTGAAGTGGACAAAGCTAAGGTTGATGCAATTGAGAAAATGCCATGTCCTAAAGATATAAAAGGTATTCGTAGTTTCCTAGGTCATGCTTGTTTCTATAGGAGATTTATCAAAGACTTTTGTTTTTGATGATGATTGTTTCGAAGCCTTTGAAACACTTAAGAAAGCCTTAATTTCTGCACCTATTGTTCAACCACCTGATTGGAACTTGCCTTTTGAAATTATGTGTGATGCTAGTGATTATGCTGTTGGTGCTGTTCTAGGACAAAGAGTTGATAAGAAATTGAAAGTTATTCATTATGCTAGTAAAACTCTAGACAGTGCTCAAAGAAATTATGCTACTACTGAAAAAGAATTCTTAACATTGGTGTTTGTTTGTCATAAATTTAGACCTTATATTGTTGATTCCAAAGTAACTGTTCACACAGACCATGCTGCTATTAAATATCTTATGCAAAAGAAAGATTCTAAACCTAGACTTATTCGATGGGTTCTCTTGTTACAAAATTTTGATTTGCATATCGTTGATAGAAAAGGAGCTAAGAACCCCGTAGCTGATAATTTATCTAGGCTTGAAAATGTGCCTCATGACCCACTACCTATTGATGATAGTTTTCCTGATGAGCAGTTAGCTGCAATAAATGTTTCTCATAGTACTCCTTGGTATGCTGACTATGCTAATTACATTGTTGCTAAATATTGACCACCTAGCTTTACTTACCAACAAAAGAAAAAATTCTTCTATGATTTAAGACACTACTTTTGGGATGACCCGCATCTTTGTAAAGAAGGAGTAGATGGTATTATTAGACGTTGTGTACCTGAGCATGAACAGGGACAAATCCTACGGAAACGTCACTCCGAAGCTTATGGTGGGCATCATGCTGGAGATAGAACTGCTCACAAGGTATTGCAGTCTGGATTTTATTGGCCTACTCTCTTCAAGGATGCCCGTAAGTACGTCTCATCTTGTGATGAATGTCAAAGAATAGGTAATATCGGTAAGCGTCAAGAAATGCCTATGAATTATTCACATGTTGTTGAACCATTTGATGTTTGGGGCTTTGATTACATGGGACCTTTTCCTTCTTCTAATGGGTATACACATATTTTGGTTGTTGTTGATTATGTTATTAAATGGGTAGAAGCTATTCCAACCAGTAGTGCTGATCACAACACCTCTATTAAAATGCTTAAGGAAGTTATTTTCCCAAGGTTTGGAGTCCCTAGATATTTAATGATTGATGGTGGCTCACACTTTATTCATGGTGCTTTCCGTAAAATGCTTGCCATGTATGATGTTAACCATAGAATTGCATCACCTTATCATCCTGAGTCTAGTGGTCAAATTGAACTTAGCAATAGAGAAATAAAATTAATTTTGCAAAAGACTGTCAATAGGTCCAGGAAGAATTGGTCTAAGAAATTAGATGATGCACTTTGGGCTTATAGAACAGCATATAAAAATCCAATGGGTATGTCTCCTTATAAAATGGTTTATGCAAAAGCTTGTCATTTGCCTCTTGAGTTAGAACATAAAGCGTTTTGGGCCATCAAAGAGCTCAACTATGATTTCAAGCTTGCTGGTGAAAAGAGGTTATTTGATATTAGCTCATTAGATGAATGGAGAACCCATGCTTATGAAAATGCAAAATTATTCAAAGAGAAAGTTAAAAGATGGCATGACAAAAGAATCCAAAAGCGTGAGTTTAAAGTCGGAGAATATGTTCTTTTGTACAACTATCATTTTAGATTGTTTGCAGGAAAACTCCTCCCAAAATGGGAAGGCCCCTATGTTACCGAGGAGGTTTATCGGCCTGGAGCCATCAAAATAAATAATTCTGAAGGTACTAACCCGAAGGTTGTCAATGGGCAACGAATAAAACATTATATCTCAGGTACGCCCATTAATGTTGAAAGTAATATTATCCAAACTTTGACACCGGAAGACCACATAAAAGAGTCCTTCCGGAACACCCCAGAATCACGAAAATAAGGAGGTACGTGATACGGTAAGTAAACGGACTCCGAAAAATCTGCAAAAATATTTTTTTATCAGTTTTGGGATATTTAAAAATTTAGGAAATAAAGAAACTTCCAGGAAGCGTACCCTAGTGGGCACAAGACACCAGGGCGCGCCCAGGTGGGTTGTGCCCACCTGGGACACCTTCTGGACTCCGTTTTTCTTCCGTATGCTTCTCCCCTAAGATAAAAAATCTATATATAATTCCCGAACCTGTTAATCACCGTATCACGGAGAAATCCTCTGTTCTCTTTTCTTGCTATTTCCGGTCAGATTTATCAAGCCAGACATCATGTCCTGCTCCTCCAACAACATGGAAGAAGATGCTTGGTTGATGAAGATCGAGATGAAGAGGGAGGAGCCTGCGGACGCCGTCAAGGGAGACAAGAGCGAGGAAGCTACCGTAGATCCATCCCCGGTGGCAGCACAAGCATCGCTGCCCGAGGAGGAGGAAGAAGATATCCTTAAGACCTACCTTACTCACCTTACTCCTGCTGAGATTGAAGCTTTCCGCGTCATTGAAATAGTTCGCATACAAAATAAGTATCTCATCGCGAAAATATTCTGCATCAAGAGCACATCATCCATCTCCGGAGTGTCATCCGTCGGTTGGAGAATCTCTTGATCCTTAAGGACGGGATCGCTTCATCACCAACATCATCTTCTTCACGACCAAAGGAGAATTGAGTATCGGGTATGGGCACTCCCCTTCGCTTCCACCAAGCTTGGTGGAGGTGCCCCGGTATCGTATCGTCCCACTATCTTTTTGCTTTTACTTATTTTAGTTCGATCTTTTTCTTTAGATGAATAAAAGTTTAGTTTGATCCTTTCTTCTTTGAGAGTTTGCTTAGTGATATATCCTTGTAATCGTGTGCAAGTTATATAATAAATTTTAGTTTGAGTTTTTGTTTCTTTACTTTCATGCTGCAAATAAAGAAAGGAAAAAAGAAAGAAAAAAGAGAAAGAAAATAAATAAAAGAAAGGAAATAAATCAATAAGATCATATACTAATCCTATGGTAGGTGATAGCACCACAAAAGGAAAAGTATAAGTAGAAAAATTTATTAGAGATTGACAAACATAGCATTAGTCAATGATGCAACTCATGAAAGAATTAATAAGGGAAGAGAAGATTCACATATAAATATACTATCCTAGAAATCTTTTGTGATTGTGAGCCCTCATCAAAATATTACTCCCTCCGTTCCTAAATATAAGTCTTTGTAGAGATTTCACTAGGTGGACTACATACGGAGCAAAATGAATGAATATACACTTAAAATGCATCTATATACATCCGTATGTGGTTCATAGGGAAATCTCTACAAAGACTTATATTTAGGAACGGAGGGAGTAGATGCCAAAATTGTTTACGTTGGACAAGGAAGACAACTTAATGGTTTATGTTTGTTTATATTCACATAGAAGTCATATTGTCATAGATCCTTTAACATGTGATGCTTGCCCCCTATCTTTGCTAGCCAAAAATTCTGCACCAAGTAGAGATACTACTTGTGCATCCAAAAACCCTTAAACCCAAATTTTACTTTCAAGTGTCCACCATACCTACCTAGGGATTGAGCAAAAATCCCTCAAGTAAGTTGTCATCGGTGCAAAAAGGCAATAAAAATTGCTTCTAAATGTGTGAGATCATTTAGTGTAAGAGAAAATTGATCGTTGCACAAACTTGTGATGGTGAAGAATAAAAGTGACAGACTGCATAATAAAAGTCGCTATCACAAGGGGCAATGCAACATGACGTTCTTTTGCACTAAGGCCGGGTTGAGCATACAAACAAATAAGCGCATGGCAACCTCTGCTTCCCTCTGCGAAGAGCCTATCTTTTACTTTTATGTATTTACTTTTAAGCAAAGAGTCAAAGTTTTCCTTCTATTCCTTTTTATTTTTCTCCTTTGGCAAGCATCATGTGGTGAGGAAAGATCTAGGCACATATGTCCAGTTGAATATAGGTAGCATGAGTTATTATTTTTGACACCACCCTTGAGGTGAATGTTGGGAATCGTAGCATAATTTTAAAATTTTCCTACGCTCACCAAGATGCATCTATGGAGTCTACTAGCAACGAGGGGAAGGGAGTGCATCTACATACCGTTGTAGATCGCGAGCGGAAGCGTTCCAATGAACGTGGATGACGGAGTCGTACTCGCCGTGATCCAAATCACCGATGACCGAGTGCCGAACGTACGGCACCTCCGCGTTCAACACACGTACGGTGCAGCGACGTCTCCTCCTTTCTTGATCCAGCAAGGGGGAAGGAGAGGTTGATGGAGATCCAACAGCACGACGGCGTGGTGGTGGATGTAGCGGCTCTCCGGCAGGGCTTTGCCGAGCTTCTGCGCGAGAGAGAGAGGTGTTGCAGGGGAGGAGGGAGGCGCCAAAGGCTGTAGTTTTCTGCCCTCCCTCCCCCCACTTTATATAGGCCCCCAAGGGGGGTGCGCAGCCCTAGGAGATGGGATCTCCAAGGGGGGGGGGGGCGGCGGCCAAGGAGGGAAGGGGTTGCCTTGCCCCCCAAGGCAAGGGGGAACTCCCCCCCTAGGGTTCCCAACCCTAGGCGCATGGGGGGGAGGCCCAAGGAGGCGCCCCAGCCCACTAGGGGCTGGTTCCCCTCCACTTTCAGCCCACGGGGCCCTCCGAGACAGGTGGCCCCACCCGGTGGACCCTCGGGACCCTTCCGGTGGTCCCGGTACAATACCGATAACCCCCGAAACTTTCCCGGTGGCCAAAACTGGACTTCCTATATATAATTCTTCACCTCCGGACCATTCCGGAACCTCTCGTGACGTCCGGGATCTCATCCGGGACTCCGAACAACTTTCGGGTTTCCGCATACATATATCTCTACAACCCTAGCGTCACCGGACCTTAAGTGTGTAGACCCTACGGGTTCGGGAGACATGCAGACATGACCGAGACGCCTCTCCGGTCAATAACCAACAGCGGGATCTGGATACCCATGTTGGCTCCCACATGTTCCACGATGATATCATCGGGTGAACCACGGTGTCGAGGATTCAATCAATCCGTATGCAATTCCCTTTGTCAATCGGTATGTTACTTGCCCGAGATTCGATCGTCGGTATCCCAATACCTTGTTCAATCTCGTTACCGGCAAGTCTCTTTACTCGTACCGCAATGCATGATCCCGTGACTAACGCCTTAGTCACATTGAGCTCATTATGATGATGCATTACCGAGTGGGCCCAGAGATACCTCTCCGTTACACGGAGTGACAAATCCCAGTCTCGATCCGTGCCAACCCAACAGACACTTTCGGAGATACCCGTAATGCACCTTTATAGTCACCCAGTTACGTTGTGACGTTTGGCACACCCAAAGCACTCCTACGGTATCCGGGAGTTGCACGATCTCATGGTCTAAGGAAAAGATACTTGACATTGGAAAAGCTCTAGCAAACGAAACTACACGATCTTTTATGCTATGCTTAAGTTGGGTCTTGTCCATCACATCATTCTCCTAATGATGTGATCCCGTTATCAATGACATCCTATGTCCATAGTCAGGAAACCATGACTATCTGTTGATCAACGAGCTAGTCAACTAGAGGCTTACTAGGGACAGGTTGTGGTCTATGTATTCACACATGTATTACGATTTCCGGACAATACAATTATAGCATGAATAATAGACTATTATCATGAACAAAGAAATATAATAATAACCATTTATTATTGCCTCTAGGGCATATTTCCAACAGTCTCCCACTTGCACTAGAGTCAATAATCTAGTTACATTGTGATGAATCGAACACCCATTGCGTCCTGGTGTTGATCATGTTTTGCCCTAGGGAGAGGTTTAGTCAACGGATCTGCTACATTCAGGTCCGTGTGTACTTTACAAATATCTATGTCTCCATTTTGAACACTTTCACGAATGGAGTTGAAGCGACGCTTGATATGCCTGGTCTTCCTGTGAAACCTGGGCTCCTTCGCAAGGGCAATAGCTCCAGTGTTGTCACAGAAGAGAGTCATCGGGCCCGACGCATTGGGAATCACCCCTAGGTCGGTAATGAACTCCTTCATCCAGACTGCTTCCTGTGCTGCCTCCGAGGCTGCCATGTATTCCGCTTCACATGTAGATCCCGCCACGACGCTTTGCTTGCAACTGCACCAGCTTACTGCTCCTCTATTCAAAATATACACGTATCCGGTCTGTGACTTCGAGTCATCCGGATCTGTGTCGAAGCTAGCGTCGACGTAACCCTTTACGACGAGCTCTTCGTCACCTCCATAAACGAGAAACATATCCTTAGTCCTCTTCAGGTACTTCAGGATATTCTTGACCGCTGTCCAGTGTTCCTTGCCGGGATTACTTTGGTACCTTCCTACCAAACTTACGGCAAGGTTTACATCAGGTCTGGTACACAGCATGGCATACATAATAGACCCTATGGCCGAGGCATAGGGGATGACACTCATCTCTTCTATATCTTCTGCCGTGGTCGGGCATTGAGCCGTGCTCAATTGCACACCTTGCAATACAGGCAAGAACCCCTTCTTGGACTGATCCATATTGAACTTCTTCAATATCTTGTCAAGGTATGTACTCTGTGAAAGACCAATGAGGCGTCTTGATCTATCTCTATAGATCTTGATGCCTAATATATAAGCAGCTTCTCCAAGGTCCTTCATTGAAAAACACTTATTCAAATAGGCCTTTATACTTTCCAAGAATTCTATATCATTTCCCATCAATAATATGTCATCCACATATAATATGAGAAATGCTACAGAGCTCCCACTCACTTTCTTGTAAACACAGGCTTCTCCATAAGTCTGTGTAAACCCAAACGCTTTGATCATCTCATCAAAGCGAATGTTCCAACTCCGAGATGCTTGCACCAGCCCATAGATTGAGCGTTGGAGCTTGCATACTTTGTTAGCATTCTTAGGATCGACAAAACCTTCCGGCTGCATCATATACAACTCTTCCTTAAGGAAGCCGTTAAGGAATGCCGTTTTGACGTCCATCTGCCATATCTCATAATCATAGTATGCGGCAATTGCTAACATGATTCGGACGGACTTCAGCTTCGCTACGGGTGAGAAAGTCTCATCGTAGTCAACCCCTTGAACTTGTCGATAACCCTTAGCGACAAGTCGAGCTTTGTAGATGGTCACATTACCATCTGCGTCCGTCTTCTTCTTAAAGATCCATTTGTTTTCTATGGCTCGCCGCTCATCGGGCAAGTCAGTCAAAGTCCATACTTTGTTTTCATACATGGATTCTATCTCGGATTTCATGGCTTCTAGCCATTTGTCGGAATCCGGGCCCGCCATCGCTTCTTCATAGTTCGAAGGTTCACCGTTGTCTAACAACATGATTTCCAGGACAGGGTTGCCGTACCACTCTGGTGCGGAACGTGTCCTTGTGGACCTACGAAGTTCAGTAACTTGATCTGAAGCTTCATGATCATCATCATTAACTTCCTCCCCAGTCGGTGTAGGCACCACAGGAACATTTTCCCGCGCTGCGCTACTTTCCGGTTCGGAAGGGGTGACTATCACCTCATCAAGTTCCACTTTCCTCCCACTCAATTCTTTCGAGAGAAACTCCTTCTCTAGAAAGGACCCGTTCTTGGCAACGAAGATCTTGCCTTCGGATCTGAGGTAGAAGGTATACCCAATAGTTTCCTTAGGGTATCCTATGAAGACGCATTTTTCCGATTTGGGTTCGAGCTTTTCAGGTTGAAGTTTCTTGACATAAGCATCGCATCCCCAAACTTTTAGAAACGACAGCTTAGGTTTCTTCCCAAACCATAATTCATACGGTGTCGTCTCAACGGATTTAGACGGTGCCCTATTTAAAGTGAATGCGGCAGTCTCTAAAGCATAACCCCAAAATGAGAGCGGTAAATCGGTAAGAGACATCATAGATCGCACCATATCCAATAGAGTGCGATTACGACGTTCGGACACACCATTTCTCTGAGGTGTTCCAGGCGGCGTGAGTTGTGAAACTATTCCACATTTCCTTAAGTGTGTACCAAATTCGTGACTTAAATATTCTCCTCCACGATCTGATCGTAAGAATTTTATTTTTCCTGTCACGTTGATTCTCAACCTCACTCTGAAATTCCTTGAACTTTTCAAAGGTTTCAGACTTGTGTTTCATTAGGTAGACATACCCATATCTACTTAAGTCATCAGTGAGAGTGAGAACATAACGATATCCTCCGCGAGCCTCAACACTCATCGGACCGCACACATCGGTATGTATGATTTCCAATAAGTTGGTTGCTCGCTCCATTGTTCCGGAGAACGGAGTCTTGGTCATCTTACCCATGAGGCATGGTTCGCACGTGTCAAATGATTCGTAATCAAGAGACTCCAAAAGTCCATCTGCATGGAGCTTCTTCATGCGCTTGACACCAATGTGACCAAGGCGGCAGTGCCACAAGTATGTGGGACTATCGTTATCAACTTTACATCTTTTGGTATTCACACTATGAACATGTGTAACATCACGTTCGAGATTCATCAAAAATAAACCATTGACCAGCGGGGCATGACCATAAAACATATCTCTCAAATAAATAGAACAACCATTATTCTCAGATTTAAATGAGTAGCCATCTCGAATTAAACGAGATCCAGATACAATGTTCATGCTCAAAGCTGGCACTAAATAACAATTATTGAGGTTTAAAACTAATCCCGTAGGTAGATGCAGAGGTAGCGTGCCGACGGCGATCACATCGACCTTGGAACCATTCCCGACGCGCATCGTCACCTCGTCCTTTGCCAGTCTCCGTTTATTCCGTAGTTCCTGCTTTGAGTTACAAATATGAGCAACCGCACCGGTATCAAATACCCAGGAGCTACTACGAGTACTGGTAAGGTACACATCAATTACTTGTATATCACATATACCTTGGGTGTTGCCGGCCTTCTTCTTGTCCGCTAAATATTTGGGGCAGTTCCGCTTCCAGTGACCACTTCCCTTGCAATAAAAGCACTCAGTCTCGGGCTTGGGTCCATTCTTTGACTTCTTCCCGGTAACTGGCTTACCGGGCGCGGCAACTCCCTTGCCGTCCTTCTTGAAGTTCTTCTTACCCTTGCCCTTCTTGAACTTAGTGGTTTTATTCACCATCAACACTTGATGTTCTTTTCTGATCTCTACCTCAGCTGATTTCAGCATTGAATATACCTCGGGAATGGTCTTTTCCATCCCCTGCATATTGTAGTTCATCACAAAGCTCTTGTAGCTTGGTGGAAGCGACTGGAGGATTCTGTCAATGACCGCGTCATCCGGGAGATTAACTCCCAGCTGAGACAAGCGGTTGTGCAACCCAGACATTCTGAGTATGTGCTCACTAACAGAACTGTTCTCCTCCATTTTACAGCTGAAGAACTTGTCGGAGACATCATATCTCTCGACCCGGGCATGAGCTTGAAAAACCAGTTTCAGCTCCTCGAACATCTCATATGCTCCATGTTTCTCAAAACGCTTTTGGAGACCCGGTTCTAAGCTGTAAAGCATGCCGCACTGAACGAGGGAGTAATCATCAGCACGCTGCTGCCAAGCGTTCATAACGTCTTGGTTCTCAGGGATTGGTGCTTCACCTAGCGGTGCTTCTAAGACATAATCTTTCTTGGCTGCTATGAGGATGATCCTCAGGTTCCGGACCCAGTCCGTATAGTTGCTGCCATCATCTTTCAGCTTGGTTTTCTCTAGGAACGCGTTGAAATTGAGGACAACGTGGGCCATTTGATCTACAATACATAGTGTAAAGATTTTAGACTAAGTTCATGATAATTAAGTTCATATAATCAAATTATTTAATGAACTCCCACTCAGATAGACATCCCTCTAGTCATCTAAGTGAAACATGATCCGAATTCAACTAGGCCGTGTCCGATCATCACGTGAGACGGACTAGTCAAGATCGGTGAACATCTCCATGTTGATCGTATCTTCTATACGACTCATGCTCGACCTTTCGGTCCTCCGTGTTCCGAGGCCATGTCTGTACATGCTAGGCTCGTCAAGTCAACCTAAGTGTATTGCGTGTGTTCCGAGGCCATGTCTGTACATGCTAGGCTCGTCAACACCCGTTGTATTCGAACGTTAGAATCTATCACACCCGATCATCACGTGGTGCTTCGAAACAACGAACCTTCACAACGGTGCACAGTTAGGGTGAACACTTTCTTGAAATTATTATGAGGGATCATCCTACTTGCTACCGTCGTTCTAAGCAAATAAGATGCAAAAACATGATAAACATCACATGCAATCAAACAGTGACATGATATGGCCAATATCATCATGCTCCTTTGATCTCCATCTTCGGGGCACCATGATCATCTTCGTCACCGGCATGACACCATGATCTCCATCATCATGATCTCCATCATTGTGTCTTCATGAAGTCGTCACGCCAACGATTACTTCTACTTGTATGGCTAACGCGTTTAGCAACAAAGTAAAGTAAATTACATGGCGTTATTCAATGACACGCAGGTCATGCAAAATAATAAAGACAACTCCTATGGCTCCTGCCGGTTGTCATACTCATCGACATGCAAGTCGTGATTCCTATTACAAGAATATGATCAATCTCATACATCACATATATCATTCATCACATCTTCTGGCCATATCATATCACATATATCACTTGCTGCAAAAACAAGTTAGACGTCCTCTAATTGTTGTTGCAAGTTTTTTACGTGGTTTGTAGGTTTCTACCAAGAACGTTTTCTTACCTACGTATGACCACAACGTGATTTGCCAATTTCTATTTACCCTTCATAAGGACCCTTTTCATCGAATCCGTTCCGACTAAAGTAGGAGAGACAGACACCCGCTAGCCACCTTATGCAACTAGTGCATGTCAATCGGTGGAACCTGTCTCACGTAAGCGTACGTGTAAGGTCGGTCCGGGCCGCTTCATCCTACAATGCCGCCGAAACAAGAAACGACTAGTAGCGGCAAGAAGAATTGGCAACATCAACGCCCACAACTTCTTTGTGTTCTACTCGTGCATAGTAACTACGCATAGGCCTGGCTCATGATGCCACTGTTGGGAATCGTAGCATAATTTTAAAATTTTCCTACGCTCACCAAGATGCATCTATGGAGTCTACTAGCAACGAGGGGAAGGGGGTGCATCTACATACCGTTGTAGATCGCGAGCGGAAGCGTTCCAATGAACGTGGATGACGGAGTCGTACTCGCCGTGATCCAAATCACCGATGACCGAGTGCCGAACGTACGGCACCTCCGCGTTCAACACACGTACGGTGCAGCGACGTCTCCTCCTTTCTTGATCCAGCAAGGGGGGAGGAGAGGTTGATGGAGATCCAACAGCACGACGGCGTGGTGGTGGATGTAGCGGCTCTCCGGCAGGGCTTCGCCGAGCTTCTGCGCGAGAGAGAGAGGTGTTGCAGGGGAGGAGGGAGGCGCCAAAGGCTGTAGTTTCTGCCCTCCCTCCCCCCCTTTATATAGGCCCCCAAGGGGGGTGCGCAGCCCTAGGAGATGGGATCTCCAAGGGGGGGCGGCGGCCAAGGGGGGAAGGGGTTGCCTTGCCCCCCAAGGCAAGGGGGAACTCCCCCCCTAGGGTTCCCAACCCTAGGCGCATGGGGGGAGGCCCAAGGAGGCGCCCCAGCCCACTAGGGGCTGGTTCCCCTCCACTTTCAGCCCACGGGGCCCTCCGGGACAGGTGGCCCCACCCGGTGGACCCCCGGGACCCTTCCGGTGGTCCCGGTACAATACCGATAACCCCCGAAACTTTCCCGGTGGCCAAAACTGGACTTCCTATATATAATTCTTCACCTCCGGACCATTCCGGAACCTCTCGTGACGTCCGGGATCTCATCCGGGACTCCGAACAACTTTCGGGTTTCCGCATACATATATCTCTACAACCCTAGCGTCACCGGACCTTAAGTGTGTAGACCCTACGGGTTCGGGAGACATGCAGACATGACCGAGACGCCTCTCCGGTCAATAACCAACAGCGGGATCTGGATACCCATGTTGGCTCCCACATGTTCCACGATGATATCATCGGGTGAACCACGGTGTCGAGGATTCAATCAATCCGTATGCAATTCCCTTTGTCAATCGGTATGTTACTTGCCCGAGATTCGATCGTCGGTATCCCAATACCTTGTTCAATCTCGTTACCGGCAAGTCTCTTTACTCGTACCGCAATGCATGATCCCGTGACTAACGCCTTAGTCACATTGAGCTCATTATGATGATGCATTACCGAGTGGGCCCAGAGATACCTCTCCGTTTACACGGAGTGACAAATCCCAGTCTCGATCCGTGCCAACCCAACAGACACTTTCGGAGATACCCGTAATGCACCTTTATAGTCACCCAGTTACGTTGTGACGTTTGGCACACCCAAAGCACTCCTACGGTATCCGGGAGTTGCACGATCTCATGGTCTAAGGAAAAGATACTTGACATTGGAAAAGCTCTAGCAAACGAAACTACACGATCTTTTATGCTATGCTTAAGTTGGGTCTTGTCCATCACATCATTCTCCTAATGATGTGATCCCGTTATCAATGACATCCTATGTCCATAGTCAGGAAACCATGACTATCTGTTGATCAACGAGCTAGTCAACTAGAGGCTTACTAGGGACAGGTTGTGATCTATGTATTCACACATGTATTACGATTTCCGGACAATACAATTATAGCATGAATAATAGACTATTATCATGAACAAAGAAATATAATAATAACCTTTTATTATTGCCTCTAGGGCATATTTCCAACAGTGAATATGTTGGGAGGCGAAACTATAAGCCCCTATCTTTCCGTGTGTCCGGTTGAAACATTTTGCTCATGTGTACACGGTGAGTGTTAGCAATCATAGAAGACTATATGATGGTTGAGTATGTGGACTTTCCTAAAGGCTCCGATACATGACCCTTCCTGAAAAGATGATGAATTGTAGTTGCAAAGTTGACTAAGAACATAGTTTGTTGATTTTTATTAGAGTCTTTGCTTTATACTTCAACTGTGTGATGAACTGTTACTTATTCATGAGAAGTATAAGATAAAAGTTCTATGAAAAAATTCTTATGTTTAAATTTGTTGTTGTTATAATAATCTACATGATGCTTCTATGTCCGTATTTTGTTTTTATCGACACCTCTCTCTCAAAGCATGTGGACATGTTTTCGATTTCGGTTTTCGCTTGAGGACAAGCGAGGTCTAAGCTTGGGGGAGTTGATACGTCCATTTTGCATCATGTTTTCTTACTATTATTTATAATGTTTTTACCCATAATAATGCTTTTTGGAGTAATTCTAATGTCTTTTCTCTCATAATATGCAAGGTAAACACCAAGAGGGAGAATTCCGGCAGCTGGAAATCTGGACCTGGAAAAGCTACGCCAGGCTACCTATTCTGCACAACTCCAAACAACCTGAAACTTCACGGAGATTTTTTATCGAATATTTGAGGAATATTGGAGCAAATAACTACCAGTGGGGCCCACCAGGTGGGTACAAGCCACCTGGGCGCGCCAGGGAGCCCAGGCGCGCCCTGGTGGGTTGTGCTCACCCAGGCCCACCTCCGGTGCCCATCTTCTGGTATATAGGTCATTTTGACCTAAAAAAATAAGGGAAGGACTTTCGGGACGGAGCGCCGCCGTCTCGAGGCGGAACTTGGGCAGGAGCACTTTTGCCCTCCAGCGGAGCAATTCCGCCAGGGGAACTTCTCTCCCGGAGGGGGAAGTCATCATCATCACCAACAACTCTTCCATCTTGGGGAGGGCAATCTCCATCAACATCTTCAACAGCACCATCTCATTTCAAACCCTAGTTCATCTCTTGTGTTCAATCTTGTTACCGGAACTATAGATTGGTGCTTGTAGGTGACTAGTAGTGTTGATTACATCTTGTAGTTGATTACTGTATAGTTTATTTGATGGAAGATTATATGTTCAGATCCATTATGCTATTTAATACTCCTCTGATCATGAGCATTATTATTATTATTTGTGAGTAGTTACTTTTGTTCTTGAGGTCACGGGAGAAATCTTGCAAGTAATCATGTGAATTTGATATGTGTTCGATATTTTGATAATATGTATGTTGTGATTCCCTTAGTGGTGTCATGTGAACGTCGACGGCATGACACTTCACCATATTTGGGCCTAAGGTAATGCATTGTGGAGTAGCAATTAGATGATGGGTTGCGAGAGTGACAGAAACTTAAACCCCAGTTTATGCGCTATTTCGTAAGAGACCGATTGGATCCAAAAGTTTAATGTTATGGTTAGAATTTATTATTAATACTTTTCTCGTAGTTGCGGATGATTGCGGGAGGGTTAATCATAAGTAGGAGGTTTGTTCAAGTAAGAACAACACGTAAGCACCGGTCCACCCACATATCAAATTATCAAAGTAGCGAACATGAATTAAACCAACATGATGAAAGTGACTAGATGAAATTTCCATGTACCTTCAAGAGAGCCTTGCTTATCATAAGAGACCGTTTTGGTCTGTCCTTTGCCTCAAAAGGATTGGGCTACCTTGCTACACTTTTGTCACTACTATCGTTACTTTCTCGTTACAAATTATCTTGCTATCAAACTACTCCACTACTTACAATTTCAGCACTTGCAGACATTACCTTACTGAAAACTACTTGTCATTTTCTTCTGCTCCTCGTTGAGTTCGACACTCTTACTTATCGAAAAGAGTTACAATTGATCCCCTATACTTGTGGGTCATCAGCTTGTTGCAAAGACTCGTCGGCTCACGTGGAAGGATCAGATGGTTGTCTGTGGCTCCATCATATGGTATCTCGAGCAGTCGATATTCTGGTATTATCATCCGGCCCACACGTGGCATGTCCCCTATTGTATCGAGAGGTGTAGATTGTGGAGTCTAGTGTAGTTTTCCATCAGCAAACACTCCTCCATTGTCTCGGAAACCCAATTAGGCATATCAACTCTCTCTCTCTGTGTGTGTGTGCGCGCGCGCGCGCGCGTAGAAACAATTCTCTCCCTTCTTAGGGCTGGCAAACAACTGGACTTGTGTTTTTTAAATGTACAACAATTGGACTTGTTTGGTTACCAAGGAATGGGATTACTCTTTGTGTACCTAGGGCACGGGACCTCGAATTCCCCGACCTACGTGGCGCCTGGCCCCAAATCATGCTCCCCCTCACCCCCAGTGCAGGCATAGCGGGCTGGCCTAGTATAAAAGGTTGTTCTGCTCATACCGCAAAAAACACAAATAATTCTTGTAGAAACAGGATTCGTTCCCTATCGGCTTACTTGAAAACTTAGGCAATAAATACTAGGCCGAAGCCTCTTTTTTGTCAACTATGAGGAAAATACTCTATTTGACAGTTCTTTTGGTACATCATTAGCATTTTCTTGGATCACAACAATAACATGTAGGAGTAATATATACCCTGTTTGTTATGTGTATTATTTTATGTTATAAATAAAAAAATGAAAAAAGAATTCACAACAAAAAACCGTGAACTTGAAGAAAGTTTATAAATTTGAAAAGGTTCTTACAAATTGAAAAAAATTCATGAATTTGAGAAATGTTCACTAATTTGGAAAATGTTCATCAATTTTGAAAAAAAATCATCAAATTTGGTAAAGTTCATGAATTTGAAAAAAGTTCATTGATTTTTAAAAAAGGTTCATCAAATCTGAAAATTTTATTGAACTCAAACAAGTTCATCAGTTTTGAAAAAAAACATCAATTTTAAAAAATAGTTCATCGATATTTGAAAAAACTTATCAATTTTAAAAAATAGTTCATCGATATTTGGAAAAAAATCATCAAATTTGGAAAAAGTTCATCAATTTTGAAAATAGTTCATCGACTTTGAAAAAAAGTTCATCCATTTTGAGAATGAGTTTATTGATTTTGAAAAAAAGTTCATCATTTTGTAAGAAAAGAGTTCGTGAACATGAAAAATGTTCATCGATTTTGAAGAAAACGTTAGCGAATTTGAAAAAAGTTCATTGATTTTGAGAAAAAAATCATGAAATAGAATAAAGTTTGCACAATTAAAGAAACAAAAAAATAAAGAAAAAGAAAAGGTAACAAGGAAAAAAGAATGAAAGAAAAAAAGGTCTCTGCAAACTGAAGAAGAATAAAAAGAAAAAAGGAAGTTAGAAAGCACATGCGTGTGTAGATGTCCTAGTGGCTATGCGGTTCTCTGTTAATCGAGAGGTCTCAAGTTTGAATTCTTCTGTCGCACCATTCTTTGGACTTTGAGAGTTGGGCTGGAAGAAAAGCTCGAGGCTCGTGAGTTGCTTGAGATCGACTCGTATTTTAGCTCGACTCGAGATTGATTCGAAAAGAAATGAGCTGAGTATGAGCACTTTATGTTGCTCAATAAAGAAATGAGTTGGTCTTGAGCCAGCATTGGCTCGCTTGATTTTAGTTCGATAGCTCGATATCATATAAATATACTTAATAATCTTCATGTCTATTACGAAGAACTAGTATATGTTATGTCTGATTTTTCTCCATTTTACCGACTAGCAAACATGAAAATTAAGCGTGGAGAAAATTTAGCCTCAATATGAGACGTGGCCAACTATGTGTTCAATATTTTGTTATTTGCCTTAACATAATTTTAAAATCACCTTATTTAGCTCAAAACTAGCTCGAGATCGTTACAAGCTGAGCACGAGCCACTTTATGTAGCTCGGCCTTCAGCTTCACATATTTTGAGCCCGCTCGAATTTTACTATGAGTTGAGCTGAGCCTAGACCAACTCGCTCAAACTCGACTCGTTTGCAGCCCTGTTTGAGAGGAAAAAGAAAAAAGGTCAATGAACTGGCCCAGTTTGGAGCGGGGGCGTGCCCGAAATGGCAAAAACATCTTTAGACTAGCCACAATGGATAGTAACATAGAATGGATAGTAACATAGAGTAGTAACATGCATATGTTACTACTCTATGTTACTACCTCCACAATGGGTAATAACATAGAGGTAGTAACATGCAAAGCTTCATTTATTAGGTTATAGACTCATATCGCATTGGGACATGTGATGTTACAGTAACTAGCTAAGTTACTACAACTACCTCTCTCCTCATTAACTCATTGTCACGTAAGCAAATTTGCCGAGTTGGACTCGATGTTACTGCTGAAGTTACTCCCACTGTGGCTAGTCTTAACGGGCGCCTTCAGTGTCAAACAGGGTTTGCTGGCTGCTACAGTTGCTCGCTGTGTGTCGTCCAACATCGAGGTGTATGTCTAAACTTGGTCAACTGGGTCGCCACGTGCTTGCATGCCACACCTAACATGAGTTGTGTGTCCAACATCGTGGTGTACAACCAAACCTAGCCAACTGGCCTGTTTAGGCGTGTCGACATGTCAGCCCGCATGCCTGGCCTGTCATGGGTCGGCCTGGCACGTGGCTTATCGGGTCGTGCCTGGCACGTGCCCCGGCTAGGGCCGTGCCTGGGCCACGCGTTAGCAAGGAACGCCTAACAAGAACGCAACGAGTAGCGAATTAGCGAGCGAGCTAGTCGTTGCGCGTTTACGAAAAAAAGAACAAGTCCTTGCTCGTGTCAGGCAGGAGCAGGGGAGCGTGTATCCTAGGACAAGGCGACAAACACATCTGCTACAGTTGCTCGCTGTGTGTCCAACATCAAGGTGTACGTCTAACCTTGCTCAACTGGGCGTTTTTAGGAGTGCCGTCATGTCAGCCCACGTGCCTGGCCTGTCACGTGGCTTATCGGGCCATGCCTGGCACGTGGGCCGGCTAGGGTCGCGCTTGGGTTGCCTAGTTCGGCACGTGCGGGCACAACACACTTAGCAGGAGTCGTGTGTCCAACATCAAGGTGTACATCCAAACCTAGCCAACTGGGTTGTTTAGGCGTGCCGACATGTCATGGGCCGGCCCGACACGTGGCTTATCGGGTCGTGCCTGGCACATGGCCCGGCTAGGGCCATGCCTGGGCCACGCGTTGGCAGGGCACGCCTAACAAGAGCACAACGAGTAGCGAATAGCGAGCGAGCTAGTCGTAGCTCGTTTACGAAGAAAAATAGAGCAAGGCCTTGCTCGTGTCAGTACTTAGTGTGCATGGTCAGCCCATCTGGCAAGGTTTGTGTATATCTCGGCCTTCACAGTCAGCAAGTTAAGACAAAAGAAGAATATCGAGGGGCTTCTTAGAAAATATACAAGGTTGACCGGAGACTTTTCAACACACATTTTGATTGGCCAATGATTTTTTTTTTCACATGGGTCTCAAGTTTTATGAACCCAGTGACGGTGTCCTGAATTAGGGGGTACTCACCTCGTCGGCCTACCACTCATGGGCCAGGCCAAGGACCCACTGATAACCGAAGAATGGACAATGTTTGACATGGCCCTTGGCGTATTAAAGACAGGATCCTTCGAAGACTTGGCACATATTTCAAGGCATATTTAAATATTTGACATGTTTATCTTTAGACGCAACTGATCATGTGTAATCCTAGGTAACCCGGCCCCTATATAAGTCGAAGGGTTTCATCCGTAAAGGCGGGACTTTTAGACTGATTCATACAATCTCGAGGTAGATCAACTCTACTGTGTACTTCATTCACAAAATATAAAAAAAGCAGAAGTAGGGTATTCCTCTTCGAAAAGGCTCAAAAATGGGTAAACATCGTGTCCTTTTTTCCATCTAGCCAAGACCAACCCATGTCTAAGATCTGCCGGGGTAGTACCACTTTGAAGTTGTACCAAAGAGCAGCGTCGTCTTCAAATTTATGACCTGTGCACAATATAACTCAGGATGCTACTCCTGGCAGGAGTGGAGGACCCGGTTGTCCTACATGCCCTTCCATATTTTGCCTTTTGCCATGCATCTCCGATCAGCTTTGCCACCGATGTGAGCCACTCCCCGTAATTAGCATGCATGCCCTGTTTGCCTTGGTTCATAATGGCGTTCCCTCCAAAAAAGGAAGAAGAAACATGCATGCCTTGGTTGCACTGCTCGGCCCACCCAGGCCCGGCCCTAGAATCCAGGGCCTAGGCCTAATGGGCTTGCCCGTGGGCTGGGCTTGGGCCTGAGTTTTGAGCCCACCAGCAGGGCCTGGATGGGCTTGGGCTTGGCATATTGGCATTTTAAGGAAGAGGCCCGGCCCACGGCCCTAAACCCTAAGGGCTTTTCAGGGCTTTTTACCAGATGGGCCGGGCTTGGGCTTGATAAGTAGGCCCGATGGTAGGGCATGGGAGGGCCTGGGCCTCAGTATTCTGCCGTGGGCTTTGTTAGGCCCGACCCAAGCCCGGCCCGGCCCGGCCCATGGCCAGATATACTTGCCGCCTCGCATGCACAGTTCTCCTCTGGAGTCTGGATGCAAACCAGCTTTCTCTCCTCTGGCATGCAAAATCGCAAAGCCGTAATTTGCTATAGAGTATAGAGTGTAGATTGTCAATGCGAAGTGTAAATAAATAAAATAGATAATGGGTGAAGGGTAGCTTAAGAAAACCAGGAAAAAGTTTAGGCCTCTTTTGGTTTGTAGGATTTTTGTAGGAATTCTATAAGATAGGATTTGCAAAGGAAAAATTCCTTTGAAACCCTTTGGTTTGTAGGAATGTATTCCTATTCTTATGTAGGATAGGAATCAATCCTTCACATTTTGAAGATAGACTTAATGGAAAAAATCATATCCTATTCATCAAATGACATCTCCTTTTTTTATAGGAATTGACATGCATGTCATCTCATTTTTTATGATTTTTCTATTTTTTTAAAATTCCTATCCTATGAATCAAATAAGGCCTTACGTTGGGTGTAGGGAGTAGTGGCAGGAGCTCTACCCGCAGAATATCTTTTGCAGTAGTAGAGGAATCAATCGTGGGTGGAGAGAGCTGGACTGTGACTCGACTCTTCAGACCACGCCGCTGGAACTGGAGTACTAGTACTAGAGAGAGTAAAGCTCAGGAGTGTATCTTTTCCGCCTGTGTCTACCGGAAATTCGCAGTGTCGTGTGAGCCCGGGGCACGCACCAGCAAGTCTTTAAGTCCATTCGATTTGCCTCACAATTCACAGAGTAGTTGAATCCCGTATGAGGAGACTGTCAAAAAGGAAATTCCTTCAAAAGTTTTAAGTTACAAGGGTGAAACTTAGATTTTTTGCATCTAAAACGGTAAAGTTTCAACAAGTTCCAGAGATATAATTTTAAGCATTTTTTCTATCATTGTAGACAAAAAATAATTGATTTTTATTGGTCGTTCATACTAAGTATCAACATTGAAACTTAACATGTTTTTTGAAACTCATCAAAATACATTCCTACAAAAGAACTTAATTTGGATATTTGAAAACGGTGATCACGAGAAACATGAATATGAAAAAGAACTTAATTTGGATATTTCATGTAAAATATATAGAACTTTAAAAATCGGGAGCCAAAATAAAAAGGTGGCACTAGGGACTCGTGTGCCCCCGCACTTGCTGCCATAAATCATCTTCACTGTGACGACCGGTAGCCAAGCCATCAAACTGCCTTTACACAAACCCATCCGCAAAACCAGAGTCTTCCCCCATTGGAGTAGTCTACTGACACAACTTCGACGACAACACAACTTCAATGACCTAAATGCACGCAGACACATTTAAGTCACTGAAGCTCACTGCAGTCTATCTTTGTTATACAACAAGAGACGGAAGACGAGAGACCAGCATCTTCGTGTGCAATGCCTTCTTCTTCCTTCTCTTCTTGCTCGTGCTTGTCCTACTCCTCTGTCCTCCTCTTGGTCCTGGTCCTCCAACCCGGACTACAAGGTCAACAACTCCAACCTTGACGATGACACCACCTGCATCGTCTGAGTCATCACCCATTGCACGCAGGCACAGTTAAGTCATTGAAGTTCTGTTCGCAGTCTATCATCTTTCTTGTACAACAAGAGACAAAGACGAGAGACCAGTGCTTTCGTGCGCGATGCCCTCTAGTTGTTCCTCATCCTCCTCCTCTTCTTGCTCAATCTCGTCCTACTCTTTGTTCTTGTCCTCCGACCTGGACGATAACGCCACCGACATCATCCTCCCGTCACCCGCCGAGGAATACACGTAGGTCCTGCGCACATAGGACGAGGTTGATACGATGCACAAAAAATATGGCATCCCGAATGATAAAGTACATAGCCCGGCCCGCCGACAACCTACGTGCAAGCTCGTGAAGTAGTGGGATGTTGATGAGTAATCAAGCCATCAGTTTGTCTTTACACAAACTTCTCCGTGACGAAAAGATCCTCCGGAAGCCAAACTATAGCCACTGGAGTAGTCGGGGTGCCATGTGGAGGATGGATTCGGGTGATGATGAGTGGACGCACATTGTGGTTAGTGGACAATGGATGCCGGTACCGGGGCGACAACCAACTCAGGACTTAATAGGGAGCTTGGCGGAGGTGATAACTTGGGGGCTCGAAGGACGTCGAATTGGTGGAGGAGCTCGACCCGACAAGGATGAACTAGGCATGTGCCATACTTGGTGCAGAGACAACCTGATGCGACAATATTGGAGAGTTGGCGGGGACTTAGACTCGGAATGTGACTGGCGGTGGCGATGCGAGCCGGAGACCATGGCATGAGAGAGATGGAGCGAGAGTTGGAGGTGAAGGCAAGTCTTGGAGCGGAGAACGCTAAAGCTTGTTCAATTGCAAAATATGAAGAACAAAAACATAGGACTAGAGGGAAAAGAGAATTGAGATGTCATCGAAAAAAAAGAATTGAGATGTCACGAACCGTAAAATCCAATGGATAACGCTAACGCCCACACGTGTGGTGGGAGCCAAACCCGCCCACACGCTCTATAGCACACAGACAACGCCACGTCACCGCATGTATGCATGTGGATTTTTTTTTGGATTTTCAGTTTTTAAAATGTTTTATCTCTTAAATGAAATATCCGATTGAAGATCTGTTTTCATCATTAAATCCCTCGCGACGAGATCTTCGAAACTAAATCTCATATCAATATATTTCGACGAATTTTTTTTGGTTTAAAAGTTGCCATGTCTATTGCACATGAAGTTGCTATGATATGTTTCAGCTATTTTCTTCTACATTTAAAAATAAGTTTTGACATATTATAAAACAGAATTAAGAAACTGGACTTGTCATAAACCATAAACTAAAATTGCCATGATACATGCACTTAAAATGGTCATGGTTCATACAATTTTTTTTATTGTCAAACTGGAATTGCCATCATAAAAAAACAAAAATTGCCATGCTCTACAAACTAAAATTGCCACATGGCAACTTTAGTTTAAGTACTATGGCAATTACAGCGTAAACATCATGGCAACTTTTGGGCAAAAAAATTTCATCGAAACATATCAACATGGGGTCTAGTTTTAAAGATCTCGTCGAGACGGATTTAGTGGTGAAAACGAATTTTTAATTTAATTTTTTAATTAGAAGATAAAACATTTTTAAGCCGAATACCAAAAAGATTCTTGCTGATGCCATCTGTTCATACGTGGCAAAATAAGTGGTTATAGAGGCGTGTGGGGGATGTGCAAGATGCACACGTGTGGGCGTTAATTTTTTCGAATCCAATAAGATTTCAAATCACCCCGTGGAGTCATCGTCACCGAAGAGTCGGGGGGGCGACCGGGCGATCGGCAATGCCATGCCTGGACCGTATCTCTGGCACGAATCTAGTTTTGAGATTTTTTCTCGTTCGCACAGACGACGACGAACAATCTCGGCCTCGGTACTACTCCTAGCCGCACGCGGCAGGACCCGCTCAGACTACATGCCCGTCCACATATAGCCATTTCCCCATCCATGTGAGCCACTCCCCGTTAATACTCCCTCCGTTCCTAAATGTAAGTCTTTGGAGAGTTTTCACTATGGACCACGTACGGAGCAAAATGAGTGAATCTACACTCTAAATACATCTATATACATCCGTATGTGTTTTATAGTGGAATCTCTACAAAGATTTATATTTAGAAACGGAGGGAGTAGAATGCATGCCTTGCCGCTGGCTTCAATTGCTTGTCGCCTCGCATGCACTTACGGTTTCAATTCTCCGATGCATGCAAAGTTGAAAATCCGTAATTAACTCTTGATTGTTAAATGCGAACGAATCGGCGAGGGTTTTTAATTTCGAAAAAAAAATTCGGAGCCCATCGAAATATGTGAAATTTTGGAAATTTTGCATATTTCAGAAATTATCATGGATTTCCGATTTCAAATAGCTTAATTGTATTGAATTCTAAAATAATTTAAATTCATTTAAAAATCTGTTTGAATCTGCATCGAAATTTGGTGTTGATAATATTTTGGACTCCACTAAAATATGCGAAATTTCGGAAATTTCAAATTTCGTTGAAATTTTTAACCCAGCCGCAGGAGTAGAGAATAAACGAAAAATAGTGCTACCAGAATCCTTCGGTCCGGAGGTAGCTGGCTCGTGACTTGACTCTTCGGTCCACGCGGCTGGACTTTCAGTGCGTTCAGACGGACGTCTTCTGTCATCTAGATAGAACTAGACACTGCAGCGCTGCAGGCTGCTCGCGATACTCGAGAGCAAACGTTCACGAGTGCATCTTTCCCTGCAGTAAATTTCTGCCTATAACGACATAGTGAAGTATCCATCGTCTTTACACAAACCCATCCGCGGGGAAAAGCTCCTTGGAATGGAAAGCAAAACTAAAGCCATTGGAGTGGTCTATGGAGGTAGCTTCAGCAGCTTTAACTGTACGCACACGCGGTCACTGAAGCTCAGTCCGTGGTCTACCAACTTTGCTGTACAACAAACAGGAGATGGAAAACACGAGAGAGACGAGGAGCTTCGCCTTCTTCTTTCTCCTCCTCGTCCTCTTCATCCTCGTCCTCCGACCCAGACTACAAGGTCACCACCTCCGACCCCGAGGATGATGCCGCCGGCGTCGAGCTCCCGTCGTCGGACGAGGAACCCCTCTCCGTCTTGCGCACGCAGGGCCACGTGGACGCGGTGTGCAGGAAGTACGTCATCTCCGAGGACCAGTACACCGCCCTCCCCGCCGGCGACCTGCGCGCGAGCTCGTCCCCGCCGCGTGGCGCCGTCTGCGTGTACGCGCACGCGCTGGAGGCCGGGATGCGCGTCCCCCTGCACCACTTCTTCGTCGACGCGCTCAACCACTTCGGCCTCGCGCCCACGCAGCTCGCGCCCAACGGGTGGCGCATCGTGGCGGGATTCATTGTGCTCTGCCACTCCGCCGCCGTGCCGCCGTCCCTCGCGGTGTTCCGGCGGTTCTTCGTGCTGTCCGCCCTCCCGCACAAGCACAAAAAGGGCTGGTACTACTTCCAACCCAGGTCGAAGGGCAGATCGGGCTTGCGGTTCACGGGGTTGCCGGAGTCCATCAAGGGCTGGAAGCGCGGGTTCTTCTTCCTCTGTTCGCCCACCGGCTGGCCTTGTCCTGTGGAGTGGGGCAGGCCGTCCAAGAGCTCTCTCGTGGACCCCGTGCTCTCCACCGAAGATGAGGAATCGGCGGCGAAGTTGTTATCTGCTCTGGGAGCCTGCTCCATTGATCTTAGGGAGTATCTTTGCCGCAGAAATCTTGCTGACGCCGGGATAACTCCCTCACCGGTACGGGCGCCGTCATCACCGCAGCTCCCGGTACCGGAGCCGTCGTCACCGCAGCCGCCGCCTTCTTGTACTTGTACTGCCATCGAGTCTAAAGGGATGGATCCCGCAGTGTACGGCATGATGAAATCCATGCTAGCATCGAAGGCGGCGGTGGCACGAACATCGGCGTCGGCGAACAAGGTGAAAATTGAGCCGGGCAGTGATGCGACGAGATCATCGCCGGTGCATGGGAAGAAGAGGAATCTGGCCGAAGCATACGGCAGCGACGACCCACCATCTGTGCCGCCAAACACTCCGCCTACCGCCGATGACAGCTCGGCGCCCACCGGAATTTGTTCCCCGCCCGAGGCCTTCTCCCGGAGCAGCCGGAAGACGCAGCATATTCCCAGCGGACACGACGGCGACAGCACCGACTGGGTGGCCGCGCGGGAGAGGCTGCGGGGCGCCGTCCCGCCGCAGCAGGAGCGCGTGCTTGCGGCGACCGAGCCCTCCGACATCGTCGCGTCCACCTACGTCGCTGTTCTTCAGGTATGCTAGTACGTACTCCATTCATCGTAGGTTGCTTGTCCGCGGTCGGATCAATCTCAACGACGCATGCGTGCAGGCTGCAAACTCCGCGTCCTTCTCCTTGGCCTACGCGCTGGAGCTGGAGCAGCGGCTGGACGCGCGGGACGCGGAGGTCGCCGCACTGCGGACGCAGCTGGAGAAGTCGGAGGCCCAGCTCGCCGGGGCGGAGGCGGAGGGGGAGATGATGAAGGCCGAGCTCGCCGTGCGGCGGCGCGCACAGGACGCGCTGGATGGCTACGAGAGGTGGCGGGGCACGAACGCGGGGCGGACGACCTGAAACGCGGTGGCTTTTTCTCTCTACGCGGGGCTGATAATTACCTTGAAGATTGATCTTTTGGAATACTACTCCTGAAGCCTCGTTGATGATCTTTTGCACACGACTTTTCTGGGTTTCAGACCAACATTTTGGAGCCAAATTCACTGTTCTGAACTTTATGCAAAAGCTTAGCACGATTTGACCCTATTTGTAAAAAAAGTTTGGATCTGACCGTTTTTACGGAATCAATAACTGCCGAACGTGCCAGATTTTTTATGTCTCATCCGAACGCCCTTCTAGCCGTTGATTTCGAGCATGGATCTTAAAGCGGTGGAGAGAGCCACGTCATCTGGAGAGACTCGTTCGGTTTAACAGGGGCTCGACCCGAACGACACATACTCACTTATCCGTTCTTCTCTCCCCACTCGCTAATCTCTTCCATCTCACATATGGAACGGGATCCTCTAACATCACGAAGGGATGTCAGGAAAGCTACAGTATCCTGACATCCCTTCTTCACATTCATATGATCAAACCTAAAATAACTTGAATTAATTTGCAAATTATAAATCTACTGTATACATTTATAAAAATTATATACAAACAAAGTTATGATGCAAAAAAATTAATTTCAAATTTTATTTTCTGTGAACAGTAATTGCACATAGTGTCTTTACTACAGTGCCTGTGACATCCCTTCTTCGTTTTTACACTGGGATTGCACTGTAGCCTCGTGACATCCCTTATCCGTTCCCCTCAGATATCCTCCTTCTCTCGATCGGAGTAGAGTTGCCACGCCCGCGCACCTCCGGCGAGAATCCGGTGAGCTGAGCCCGCAGCGCCTCCCCCTTGCTTCATCCCGGCGCCACGCATCTCCGACCGGATCGAGCTCGACAGCCACCCATGGGCGGCCGAGCCCAGGCCCGACGGCAACCAGATCCCCGGCGAGCAGCGCGTCACGCGCCCAAGCCCCGTGCAGCTCGTCTCCCCGAGCTCGCGCCCGAGGAACCTCCATCACCTGCCCCCTTCCGCGCGCCGCGCGCCATCGGCAGTCTCCTCCACGGCGACCACCACCTCGACGGCGAGAGAGGGAAGGGAGGCGGTGGCGCTGCTTTGAGGAGGTGAGGAACGGAAGGGGAGGAGCGGAGCCATCACTGTCGTAGCGCTGCTCAAGGTTGCGTTGCGCGGAAGGGCGAGGAGCGGAGTCGTCGCCGAAGCGTTGCAGCTCGATGAGGCGGGGCGCGGAGGTGGAGATCTGTGACGGAGCCTACGCCGACGTGTTGATGCTCGGGGGTGCCGGCGCCCCATCTGGTGCCAGTGGGAGATGCTCATGCACACCAGCAAGGGATCCCGACCTCACATATGGCATATTTAGAGAAAATTCTAAGCTAGTTATTAGAAAAGTTGTGATGGCAACATAAGATGTTAAAAAACATGGTAAAGTTATAGATGTTAAAAAACATGGCAAAGTTGCCATGGCAACTTAAGATGTTAAAAACATGGCAAAGTTAGATGTTCAAAAACATGGCAAACTTGACATGGCAATTTAAGATGTTAAAAAACATGGCAAACTTTATGATGTGCAAAAACGTGGAAAACTTCTTTTAATTAAGTTTTTTCAAGAACATGGCAGACTTCTATAATTAACATGTTCAAAAACATGCAAACTTGCCATGGCAAAGTTTTAGATGTTAAAAAATATGGCATATTTGCCATGGCAACTTATGACGTTCAAAAACATGGCAAACTTGCCACGTTATTTTAAATTGCTCAAAACCTTTTACAAACTTGCCACGACAAACTAAAGATGTGCAAAAACATGGCAAACTTTTTTAAATTAAGTTTGTACAATAACATGGCAAGCATGGCACAAAAATTTAATTAATATGTTCGAAAACATGGCAACTAAAGATGTTTAAAAACATGGCAACCTAATATGCTCAAAATCATGGCAAACTTACCATGGCAACTAAAATCAGTATTTTGTTTATAGTTATGTTTTTTTCCATGGCAACTAAATGCATTTTTTGCCATGGTTTGTTGTGTCTTCTTGCCATGTCCATCTGAAGAATGTTTGGCATGGTCATTAAAAATTAGTTTGAGAGGACGACAAGTTTGCTCTTTCAATTTTGTTTTGCCATGGCAGTTTTACCTAAATCGCCGAGACAAATTTCAACTTTTATTGCCATGGCAATTTACAACAGCGGCAAATTGTTGTGACCAACGGCAATTTATTTAAAAGCATGGAAAATTTATTTTCTAGCATGGCAATTTTTTTTGTTGGGACATGGCAATTTTAATATATTTTCCATCAGCTATTTTTTCTATGAATTTCTAGATATCTGTGGCATTTTTCTTTTAAAGTTCTCTCTGTTTTTTAGCTGTTTTTCTGCCTTTTTCTGTTTTAGTATTGGGCCTGTTTTCCTTTTGATGCTCATGCAACAGGCCCATGTTGGCGTTTTTGGAAGTGTTCGCGCTAGGAGGTGTCCCACGCCAAACGAGATCGTTCAGTCGTTCCCCCTTGCCATGCCGAACGATTCGTTCGGAATCAGGTCGATAGAAATCTGACGTTCGCTCCTTATCGGGGTCCTTTCCTATCGCCTTAGACGTTGGCGGTAGAATATAACGGGCTACCCTCATGGTCAACGACGGTAGACCTTTGGCCAACGCGATGATGGGGTGAGCTGAATGCAATAAATAGAAGGCCTACAGGCTAGCGCGAGCAATGTAGCATTAGTTGGATTTGGGTTCGAATCCTGCTATAGGCAAATTTCCTTTTTGTTTGTTTCTTTTTACTTTTTTTTACTTATCTGTATCTATTCAATCTTGACAGTTGATGGATTCAACATAGTTTTGACCATGTAAATATAGAAAAAGTGTTTTTTAAAGGAACGACGGGAAAATATATTCTCTCTTTCCTAAATACAATCACCCCATGCATGCTTCCTTATGTACAAGATATGGTGGCATCTTCATTCAACATTTTCACAGTCCATCGGTTAACTGTGCCACAATTGGATGAGAGTTTGTCGTACACTAAGTAAACTCAATTTATGTTTGCTATTGAGCTAGTCTAAGATAATTACATTAATCAATATGTTACTAATCGAGTGAATATTACAATGTCATTTAAAGTGTGAATACATATGAATATTACATGACATGCCACATGTTTGTGTCGTGAACAAAAACATTTTTTTACTTATTTGCAATTATTCAGTCTTGACGGTTGATGGATTGAGCATAGTTTTGACCATGTAGATATAAGAGAAGTGTTTTTAAGTAACAACATGAAAAGATATTCTCTCTTTCCTAAATACACTCACACGATGCTTGTTTCCTTATGCACAAGATATGGTGGCATCTTCATTCAACACTTTCACGGTCCATCGGTGTGCCACAATTTTATGAGAGTTTGTCATACGCTAAGTAAATTAAATTTATTTTTGCTATTGAGCCAGTCTAAGATAATTACATTAATCAATATGTTACTCATCGAGTGAATATTACAATGTCGCGTGAATACATATGAATATTACATGACATGGCACATGTTTGTGTCGTGAACAAAAAATATATTGAATTTGTTTCACCTCTTCACATAAACTGGAAAGTACATACATGAATATTAATTAGATTACTCGCATGTTGAAAGTTGTAAGTGCACACATATTTTACTACTATATGAATATAGTTCACACATATGAGAGTGCTACTCTAAACATTTCTTTAACATAAGTGCTCCAGGCGTATTTTTAGTATGGTAAAGAAAGAAAGAAAAGGGAAACATTTTCTTGTCTTAGCGCATATCTTGTGCATAAGGAAACATTGCTAGAATTTTGTCTATTTTGGGCCAAGCCTAATAGCAGTTGTTTAGAGAGAAACGAGAGAGGGAGAGCAAATGATGGAAAGGATATTCTCATTGATTGAAGATTGGGTATATATACCCCAGTACAAGGCGGTTTACAAGGAGCAGTTACCAAACTGTGGAACCGACATAGCAGTGATTATTAACTAATAATTAATCTAATAAATTATTTCCTAACACTCCCCCTAATCGATGCTTGTCTTTGTGAATATACATCATCTAGAAGACTCCTCCTTGTATGTGCTTGCCTTTGAGAATGATCATCATCTTCATCTTGAGAAAGACTCCTCCAAAAACCCTATGGGCAAAATATGAGGAGAATAGTATTTGATATGTTGTTAAAACTCCTTTAAACCCCATGGGAAAATAAGGAGAAAATGATACAACATATAATGATTATTGTCTCATGAGAACTCAATTGAGAAAAACCTTTGTAGAAGAAGAAAACTCATATTTGAGTTTAGAGAACAATAAATATGTCTTGAGTACTTCCTTTAAAAACCCTGATAGGGAAAATAGAAAGTATGACATATGATCTTTGAGAAGATATTGCCTCATTACAAACCATTATGAGAAACTTTGAGAGAAAACTCATAAGGGAAAAGAGTGCGATTATATATGCCACTGAAAACTCCTTTAAAACCCAGTGGGAAAATATAAGGAGAAAATGATATGGCATATACTGACACTTGTGTTTATATTGCCTTATTAAAAACCTTTTTTGAGAAACCATTAGGGAAAAACTCACGAAGGAAAAAAATACAATAGATGCAATATAATGATTGTTAATGGTTTATACTTTGGGAGATTACTCCCCCTGAACTTTGCAAATCTGGAGGATGTGTCCGACCATTTCTATTGACATGATCATAACATTAGGAATAATCCATTGGATTTTCCAGTATTTTGTTTGCAAATTGTTTCCTCGCTTTCTATAATTCATGAGGATAAGTGATTTTCGAGCAATGTGCTTTATGATGTTGCTCTTCATATAACCTGTAGGTATTGAGTAACACAAGTGGTAGAATCTTGATAAAATCAAGTTATGCGATTTTGATGAATCTCAACCATATGATTTTGTGTGTGATTAATCATTCTACTAAGCCAGGCATATTTTGCAATGTTTTTAGATAAAGCAATTATGTCAGAATGATAAGTGGAAATAGTCATTAGAGTCTATTTAGATGAATTCCATAAGAAGACTATTCCAGTGAATTCAGTCATTGATATGACATTATTGGGATCAAATAAAGAGCCAATATCATTACATTATACCATGGTCATAACTTGATTTTCTTGACGGAATTGTCCAAGATTTATTGTGAGCTTGAGATATAAGTTGACATTTCTTATATCGACCATATACCTTTGTTGGGGGTTGCACTCTGAACAAAGATAGCAAATATAGTGTCAGGCCTGACATAGTTTGCAATGATATGAGTGCATTGACATTAGTGAGATAGAACAGGTCCTGATATCACTTCATTATCACCCCTAGGTATGAATGGATCTGTACCCTATCGGGGGTAGTATGACCATATTACATGTCTTTTATTGGTATGATATATCCACATTGAACTTCTCATATATGTATTGGATATATGTAGACTGATATGCATTCTTGAGAGAATGCTCAAGTTGTAAGCTTTAGCTAAATTTGGTAGGATCCAAATTTTCCGTCTTAAGATGATTTTGTGTACGTTTAATCGTGTATAGTCATTGATGATGAGGTCGTCAATATACACTGAGGTGATGAAAGGAAATCAAATTTGGGATTCCTTTATTAAACATGTCAATAATCATCATTATTCGAGTAATCCTTTTGAAGAAGGAACTCATTTAGTTGGTAGTACCATATGATTTCCGACTATTTCAAGTCATAGAGTGACTTATGAAGTTTTACACAAAAATTGTTGCGATTTTATTTGGATTCGGAAGTATAAGCCCTTCAAGGACTTCAATAGAGATTTCCGAAATGAGTGATTCATATGAGTATGTAGCCACTACATCCATTAACTGCATGGATAATATTATATTTTTATTGCCAATGATATTTAGTATCGAAACATAATTCCACTCATACAAAAGAGGGTATGTTACATCATAATTGATGTCGGGTCTCTGCGTGAACCCTTTTGCTACAAGCCTCGCTTTCTCACCACCTCATTGACTTTGTTTATGAATGAGAAGTTTTTAATATTCCATACGGAAGATACTTATGAGGAGTAGTTATTACTGCAGTAAATACCACTCATTTGCATAGCGAGTGCTATTCTTCATTACTTGCTTCCTTTTATGTGAACCAATATGAATGCAAGAGGCACTCTACCATGGATTTTGGTTCAGGGCCCAACAGGTTTTAGCAATATTGAGAAGAAATATATGTCGACAAATGTAGTCTTTAGTTTATATGATTCTGATGGAATCACTGAAGTTTGTGGATAATATATTTATTCCTTTTTAACTCCTTGTGATTTCCTACAACAAATGGAGTCAAGGTGTTTCGATGTCCCAGCACCAAAACATTTGTGCACATTTATGCTGGGCTTTGGATGATGAGCATCCAGTGAGGTGTCTTTCAACTTGATGTTGAATTACATTTACTGGTTGAGGATTTGATTTCCTCTGTTTCCGCGGAAGCATATGAGAAGTTATATCTCGGTTATCAGATTTTCTCCCCCTCTTGCTCTTATTGGGGAGAAGAGTGGTTTGTTAGGTACCTCCACTCTTTCTGACACATTACTGCAGGAATATAAAATTTAGTGACACCTTGTCATCAGTAAATGTATGTGGCAGATTTGCAATGTGTTGCAAATTTATGATTCTCCAAACTTCTAGTTCAGATTATTTGAGTATGTGGATATAAGGATTGAATGTCAATAACATTTTTTATTTTATCTCTCGGCATTCTTTGTGGTACTTATCTCCCCCTAATGCTGGAAAATATCCTTATTGCTGATGCAATCAGCATACGAGCTATGAATAATTTTGATTGACAGATAAATTGTTATGTCTCACATAGATCCCTAATTTTGTGTGAGTGCCCATTGATGTATGCTGGAGTGGTGATATCGGTATGTAACCGAATTATCGCAGATGGGAAATACTTTCTTGATTTCCACGTAGTTAGTACAAGGGGAAAGTAGTATGATATGCAGTTGGTATGATTTAGATCATACTTACGGTGTGTAGGGCCGTATGTGTCCAGCAAGAGGCTGGTAAATTTACAATTCTTTAAAAGTGGTCATGTAATTCATTTGACTATCTTTGATAAGAAATTTAGTTAAACCATGTCGGGCATGTACATAGGGTACTGAATGTAATCAGAAAATTCTCGTGAAATAAGTTTAACGACATCACTACAAAAAAGAGACACTTCCGTGATGATACGTGTTTGTCACAGTAGGTCGCGTTTTTTGTCATGCATGTACATCCATGACAAATTTATGACAGAATCAAGATAGTCATACATGTGTTGTCGTAGAAGTGTTCCATGACATTACCAAAATTATCATCACGGAAGTGTCCACTTCCATGACGATAAATCGCGCGTCACAGAAGTGCTTTCGTCAAGGGTGACCGACATGTGGCATCCACCATAACGGAACGTCGTTAAGCTATCAGGTCCGGTTTTGGATCCAATAACCCGTTAACAGCCCCGACCAATGGGGATTTTCCACGTGTAAAATCATCATTGGCTGGAGGAAACACGTGTCGGCTCACCGTTGGGACAGATGTCATCCACTCATTGGACACAAAGCGCCTATGATATGTCGACACGTGGCACGGCCCAACAGAGGCCCACTCCTGTGAAAAGGCCGACCCGTTTGACTTGGTCAAAAGGTGGCGGGCCGGCCCATGGCAAGCCTGTTAACGGCCTGTTCGCATATAGCCCATTTACAGCCCGCTAACCTAGGGCCCGTTTACGGCCAAACCGAATTAGGCCCAGTAGCATCATCTGGGCCGTCCAATATAATTCCAGCCCATTTTAACTTCCGGCCCATGTATGGCCCATGATGTCTTTCGACCCATATGAGGCCCTTATTACTCTCGGCCCATTAACGGCCCGTGGTAAAACTGGCCCGTAATGAACAGTGTATCACTTTATACCCATTAACGGCCCGTGGTGAAACTGGCCCGTAATGAACAGTGTATCACTTTATACCCATTAACGGCCCATTATTCAGTTGGGCCGTTTCCAGCCCATCTTATCTTTCAGCCTTCTTGGGGCCCATTTATTCTTGGGCTCATTTCCACATTCGTTTACTTACGGCCCGTTACTGTCATTTTCTGCTTGTGGCCAAATTCAGCCCGTGGTTACAGTCGGCTCGTTTGTGGCCCGTTAATACGTTGGGCCGTTTTGATAGCGTCATCAAAATACGGACGATTAATGACGGCCCATTATGGTCGGACCATGAACGGACGATTTCAACTCTAGCCCATTTACGGCCATAATGTGGTCTGTTATTGGCCCATGTTTGGCCAACCGATCATAAGCCCGTAGAAGGCCCATTGATGACACGGCCCATAGAAGGCCCATTGTGTCTACGGCCCGTATAAGGCCCTCTACGGCCTGTAGAAGGCCCAGTGTCACTACAGTAAATATGTAGCCCATGGTTATTGTGGCCTAGTTTAAAAAAAGGTTATTGCGGCCACTAGCAAACCGCGGAAAAAGAACAGCACTGACTACAAGCAAACAAATAAACAAGACAACAAGGAAATAAATAAGCAAGCAACTTACGCTAGGCTATCACGGCTATTACACATATTACATCCGCCGGGCATCAAAGTTCGCCACCAGTGCAAATATAGGGAACAAAGCAGCATATCATATACACTAGTTGTCAAAGTTGGCGACCAGTGCAAATAAACGCCGCAGCAAAACATGTCCAGAACTGAAACCACTTCAGAAGATCTCAATAAATAACATCCTGGGTACCCATAATGCTGGCAAGATGCTTAGCAAGCTTATTAACTTTCTCTTGTTTGGCGCTTAAATCCTCCAGCGCTTGCTGTTGCACCAGAAAGTATGCATCTGAATTCTGCAGGGACTTCCTCAGTCCTTCAGCTTCCTGTCGCAACACATTTGATCGATGTCTTTCAACTTGAAGCTGATACTCAAGAAGACGAACTGATTCAGGCAGCGAGTTCGAAGAGCTTGTGCCAGCGGTAGTGGCCAGTAACTCGAACACTACATCAAGACAGGACTTCTGGGTTCTCTCACTGTCGTCAAGGTAGTTTTTATCAGATTTCTTGGAGACCAACAGGGATGTATCACTATCTTGAACCTTGTCTGCATTACTTCCTTCACCATTGCATAACGGGGTACTTTTCTCCAATATTTTGTCCGCATTCTAAAAGAGAAACAAGCAGACACATCACAGGTTTACCATGTTGTATATGAAACTCATTTTGGTAAATCAGTTCAGTAGTAAAGTGCACAGGATAACAACATGAAACAAACATATATCTATGTACCATGGTCACTTTATGGTCTATATCATTCTAGTTTTTGTTGCCAAATCAAGATAGAGACACGGTTCAAATAATATTTGTTCAAGACAAAGAAGAATAGAAAGAATATAAGTGTGGGAAACTATAGAGACACTTGTAATGTGCATGACATGAGAACATAACTGTTTATTCAATTGACACTGAAATCAATATAGAGCAAGTTACAACAACAAACCAATTAAAGAAACAAGTTTAAAACATACCTGTTGCGCCATTGGAGTTTCAATTCCATCCTTCAAATTTGAAAATAGTTGGTCTGAGTAAATACAGTGATGCAAGAGCAAAGGAGTATGAACCATAGCTACAGAACCTGACCTGAGAACAATTCTTCTTCTCCTTTAAGCGTTGAGTTGGGATTCAGAGTGGTGGTCCTCGTGCTTTGGGCACTGCGGTTCCCTTACTAACTGCTCATGTTTGGGTGCTCTGTGGTGGAGACGGTGCTGTGTCAACTGGAACTGGGTTACTATCTGCTAGGGTTGGGGTTAGAAGGGGTGTAGCTAGTTCTCTGTCCAACTGGGTAGGGGTACAATCTGCGAGAGTCTGGTTTATGTGTGGTGGGGCTGGTTCTTGGGCAAGTACAACCGTGGTTCTATCTGCATCAACTGGTAGCACTATCTTTTCTAAAGACCGTGTTGTTACTCCCTTAGATACTGCCATCACCCTCTCCAATTCAAATGGCTGATAAACAAGAAAAGTAATTGAATGTACAGACATTGTATGATAGACAGGTGCAATGGATAGTGGGGAATAAAAGAGGGCATGAAATAATTCACATTTATGTTGTCTAACCAAACAGGATAGCATGACACAATTTCACATATATGATGGCTAATTAAACAGGATAGCATGATGCAATTTCACATTTTGATGACTAACTAAAAAAGATGGAAAGACATAGTTCAAAATATGATGACTATGTAAACAGGATGACATGATATAACTATATAATGCGTTTATTAAATAGGTTGGCATGCCATACTTCACATACATGCCGCCTATGGAAACATGATAGCATGATATAATTCCCGGATAGAATGACATAATTCAAAATATGATGACTGTAAACACTAAACAGGATGAGATGATATAACTATATGATGTCTTTATTAAAGGGGTTGCCATGCCATAATTCAGATAGATGTTGTGTATGTAAACATGATGGCATGATATAATTCAAATATATGATTTATATAGTAAGCAAGTAAGCAGATGGCAATCCATATATGATGTAAAAACTAAGCAATGCAAGACAACATGCATGACATGGGTAATATAACCCTGCCAAGTTTGAGCATAGACCTCAGGGGGGAAATAGGGCTGGTCATCAGTCTCTGAATCCTCCTATGAGGAGCTCTCTGTATCCAGCAAGATGTCTGCTTCAGCCGGTAGCATTGTCTGCTCTAAATACCTTGTTTTCACTCCAGATACTTCCATCACCGCTTCAAATGGCTGATGCACAGGAAGAGTAGTTGAATATACAAACGTTGTCGACAAATATAACACGTAATACAAAAAAATGAGAGCATGATATAATTCACATACATGATGATTGGCTCAACAGCATGGCATTGCATAATTCACATATATAATTCCTTTTGTGACAACCTGATTTTTGGCCCTTTCTTTTTCTTTTGTTTTTCTGAGGTTTTTGCTTGAGTTTTCTTTTTCCGTGGCTTTGTGGTCTGGAAAGTGAAGAAGATGAACTCTTCTTTGCTTCCAGAGTGGCTTGTCATACCCAAATCCTTCCCTAGACCCTGTCATTTTCATCCTAGCCCAAATCCCAATATTCTTTTTATTGGGAATATTCCTTTTCTATTAAAGGAATAACTCAAATTGCCCTAGGTTGTGAAGCAACCTTTATTTCCATCACTCCTAAAATTCCCAAATAATTCTCATAAATTGTTCATGTCATATCTTTCTCAAATATGGAAAAATATTTGTCATGTTTATCATCATGCTCAAATAATTCATTTCCTATTCTGCCCTAAATGGCACATTGTGAAGCAAGTGATATTTTCCCTTTCCCAATTGACCTAAAACTCCTTGGACACCTTTTCCTGGCCATATCATTGCCACATGCCAAAATGCAACCTCAGTTGCCTAGTAATTATTTAGTTATGATTTTCCAAAGTTTCTATCCAGAAAGAAGCTTTGTGAAGGAGGTGCAAGCTAGGCATATCCAAATGAGTTGGCCATTTTGCATGGTCCCTCATATCATCATATCATAGCCCTCCACCAAAGTAGAGCTCATGTCATGCCTCCATGTGAGCTCATCTTCAATTCTTTGATTCTGTCCAAAATTTCAGTTTGTGAAGCAAGTATATTTTATCTTGCTCCATTATGGCTGCCAATTTTTCTAGGCCTTCTATTATCCATATAACCTACCTCCACCAATTTTGGGCATGTTTCATCAAGCCATTATTCCCCTAAAAATTTTCCTAGTTTCTGGACAGAAATGATGTTTGTAAAGCAAGTACCATTTTGGATTGTCCATTTGGTATGAGCTTTTTACACCATCTTTATATGGCCATATCATGAGGATTTGCCAAGTTGCATCCCATTCCATAACTCCATGTGATTGCGTCATCCAAATCAAGTTTCTGGACCAAAAATGCAGTTGCAAAGAAACCCTATTATTTATTGGTCCATTTCTTCTCTAAATCTCCAGTATTGTAGTTCTTCCTTAGTTAAACCTCCCAGACAACTCCTTTGACCCCAATCAAGTCTCTGTGGATCAGCAGTGCTCGTCCAAGTTTACTGCAGTAAACTTCAGAGCTTGATTACCATTTAACCAGAGCAATTTTAACCAAACTACCACCGCAGTAGGAACCTCCCGTGGATGAACTTGCCACTAGACAACAAGTTCCGGCCCATCTCCCCCGCTACATGCCAGTCTGCGCAGTGACCACCGCATTGGAGTGCATCGGCCACGCCCAGAACGTCTTCTTGCTCGGGCCCCTTCTCTGCTCGGCGTCTCAGCGAGCACGGGCCTGTCTACCGTGTTCCCCGCGTCGTCGCCATCCTCCTGGAGCCGTTTCCCCCTCCGTCCGCTTCTCTGTCGGTGCTCGTCGCCGAGCGCCCACGAGCGAGCTGTAGCCGACCGGGCATTTATGGCGTTCGGCCTCTTCTCCTCTTGTCCACGAGCTCGGCCTCGTCTCCATGAGCCCTGCCCCTCGTCTGTTCCCTCTCCGTCGCCTTCCCCGAGCTCATGCGTGTGCACACGCGTCCGCGGCGACGACAGCGTGGCACACCCCTCCCCTGCCTATATAAGGCCACCCCGAGCGCGTTTCTCTTCACCAGCAGCCTCGCCTCACTCTCTCAGTCCTCCCCGACCCCTCCCTTGAGCTCCAAGAGCTCCCGAGCCCCCCAATGGCCGCCATGGCCGCCGTCTCTGTCCTCCATGATTTCGGCAATGGCGAGCCGCTCCCCCTCTCCTTTCACCACGAGAGCCATCCAACACCACCCAGAACCTTCCCCGCTCTCCTCCTTGCTCTCCGGTGGCCTCTCGCCGTGCGTCCCATCTCTGACCGAAGCGCTAGTCCGCCGCGGTCGAGGCCCTACTTTGTCCCGCACTCGCCGGCACGCGTGAGGAGCCCACGCGGATGCGCCTCCCCGCGCTAGTCACTCCGGTGGCCAGGTTGTCGCCTGAGTCAGCCCGACTCGCCGGGACGAGCGCCGGCGTCGAGCCTCTGCAATGCTCCGTCGGGCGAGCGAGGAGTTGAAGATGACGACCGCGCCCGACAACCCCACCTTCCCGCGGGACCCACCCGTCAGCCGCTCTGGGCGTTGACCCACACGACGCTGACGTGGATAAGTGGTCACGTACCCGCCAGAATACGTTTTCCAGGTTAGAAAGCGTATTCTCGTGCTTCCTTTGAACATAATACGTTTTCCTGATTCGAAAGCGCACTTTGCCTCTGTTTCGGCTAAGAATACGTTTTCTGCTTGTAGAAGGCGTATTCCAATAAAAGGCGCTTTCAGTTTTTCTGTCAAGGGCATGTGTGTGATGATTTTATTACAGATGGGTCCCTGGCAGAAAAACCTTCATATCTTTTTGCTCCTAACTCCAAATGAGATGATTCCAAAGCCCACGTCTTCGTTTCGTCGAGCCCGTTCTGTTGGTTTCATTCTCACTATGGTTTGACAATGTGAAAATGACCTTTTTGCCCTTGCACGTAAACAGCCCCTCCGAGAGAGAACTGTTTCTGGCAAATCTTTCCGCGGCTTCACCGCACTTCTCCCCGGTGCCTTCTTCACCCCCACGCAAGCCACAATACCCACTTGCATGATATTCATGCAGTAGCCATGGTTTTCAGCTTGAATATTTATAAAATGCTTGCTTGTTTAAAATATGGTTATCGTTGTTTCGGTAATGCTTATGGGTTAGTGCTTACTTGCTTGCTATGTTGTTATGCACCTGGTTATCATGCCCTGCTAGTTGCTAGTATTGCTTTCATATTGCCATGCTTGATAGTAGTACATGTTGGGTTGATAGTAGTACATGAGTTCTTGCATGGTATTTATGGTTGATGCTAGTGGTCATGTTATACTATGAGTAGTGTTGCACTTGTAATATTTATGCTCGTCATTATGCCATGTTCAGTTGGAGATTATTCATAGTTGATGTGGTGGATAGTTATGTTGCATCCCGTGCTTATGTTGATATCATGCTCATGCATTGTAATTACATCATGTTATTTTATCATGGCTCAGCATATTTGCATTCAAGTTTAACCGAATTAAATTGAACTTGAACAACTGTTGGCTGAGTCATGGTGCCACCATATCGAAACTGACCAGTGCAACCATGCTTACCTTATGGGGAGGTCCTAACTGGGTCTATTGTTATGCCTCTCGCCGGTGCCTCCAACTAGGGAAGGTTATGGGCATGCTTACCCTGATCAGGTAGGCGGACATAACCTTGTGTCCCCGTAGATTGGATGATAAGCGCTTTTGTCCCTGTTTGGGACGGACCACGACGGTGGTCGTTGTGTCTTTGGTAGACACGGGGCCACCCAGGACTTAGCCCAAAGGGGAGTTGGTCGGAGTGGCCGGGAGAGTGTCATGGCAGTAGATCGGTTTTGTCGAGACGCCGTTGGTCCACCCGAATGGGAGTGCGAGGCCATGGGTTTCGTGGTGTGGGTACAGTGTACTAACCTCTGCAGAGTGTATATTAAATCTATCGATAACCACGCCCATGGATAAGGGCCCAGTTCGTGTCGGTCCCACCGTGAGTCAACAGTATTAATAATAACTTGATTAATGACAACCCCGGTTTGACGATGAGATAAGTTGGTTGTGATCGCCGGAAAGATCACCGTTTGAGACCAAGTGTTGGTCATGGTTGTGATCGCCGGAATGATCACCGTGGTATCGAGGATACCGAGTTGTTGGATATTCATGATATTGTGCGAGAATCGTGGGTAAAGATCAAGCTCCTTGTGGTCATTTAATGATTACTACGGTATTGTTTATACCAAGCTTGATTTGATCCTGAGATGATCGTGTGATGTCCGAGGTTGGTCAGTGATGCATGTGATGGTTACGAGGTAACCCGAGCAGAACAAATGGTGCATGTAGTGTCATCATGTTGCATGCTAGTATCATCAGATTTATATGTTCATGCCATGATCCCATATTGTTCTAGCAGTATTATGTTCATGTTGTTCATGCCACGTTATCCTGATGATCTCATGATAATTCCTGCTTAACCTGTAATTGCCATGCTGTTGTTTGTCTTGAATGCTTCTGGTTAATTGTGAGCTTGCAAGTACATTCAATGTACTGACCTGGCGTGTCATGCCAGCTTGCAGGTCGTGCCTGGATTGCATGCTTGTTTGCCGTGGATTCTTTGTTTGCGAGCTAGGATAAGCGTTCCAGCCAGAGTCCCTGCGAAGTGGAGTTCACCAATATCGTCGTTATTCCGCTGCTAGAGTTATTCCGCTGCTTCGAGTTGTTCTACTGCTTGCATAGAGCAACTGAGGATGGCGTAATGTCGTCGTGCCGATGTTATTCATTGTAATATCGGAGACCTTGTAATCATATTCGTGTAATAATAGAAAGCTGGTTTGTTCTATGCTAAGCAGTTCTGTATTCCAGAAGACTTCTCCTCGATCTCTGGGCTGGAATACGGGGCGTTCCGGTTTTCTCTGAGCCGGGGTGCCACAGGCTTGGTATCAGAGTAGGTCTGGCTGTAGGATTCCCTAGCCCGCGCGACCGTTAGAAAGCGGTAGTATAGACCCCAGTTGGTTTGTTGCACTTGATTGTTGCATTTGTTTGTCGCATAGCATGCATATAGATTGTTATTTTCTCACTAACGGTTAATCTTGTGAGTGTAGGTGGCATCATTTTCGGTCCACCGCCTGCACCATCTTTCTTGGCATGCCTGCTCCTCGGTGTGATGCGACCACATCATCATCCATGCCCTCCATCTCGTCCCCTTGGCAACCCTTGCTGATCTTTGTTATCAGAAAAGGGCAATGCCAATAAACCCAGTCTTCCACTGTTATCTTACCATGTCATATCATTCTTTGGACGGGTACGATTCCCTTCGTACACTTGATGATGAGGTGGTCGTGACTTTTGTGTCTCGCTACTTGATCGTCAAGTCCGTTCTCACCTGTGTATCCATCCAGATCCCGCCACTGTTCAGCTAGTGCTTGGTGTAGCTTCGGTTACGCCAACTCCTTCCACACATGGATATAATTTTCGTGCACGCCACCACAGCATATTAGACCGTAATACCGAAGTTTCCGCGCGATTTGTGTGCTTAAGTGTGCATGCATATTATGGTGTGAGTAGCAGTAATATGTGATGATTGCTTGATTAATTAAATTAGTAGTATGCTTGTGTGCTTTTGTTTTAGTCGTTTCTTTTGTTTCTTTCTTTGGGCCTTCGGTGTTACAAATTTTCCCCTATTAAAGTTGCTCGTCAGCCGACACCGGGCCCGAAGAGTCAGCAAGAAATGCATATATTTGGAAACTCAGCTAAACAGAATGGAATTGTCAGCAGACTGCAGTGAAATTGGAAATAGCTCGTCTGAATACAAAAGAAATCCTGGATGGAATGTCAGTATAAAGTTTGCATTAACGTGCACTCCTCACAACAGTATGGTATTCTCAGCCGACTGCAATCAGATTGGGGGATATCTGATCATGTTACTGAGTGTCAAGTCTCTCTCAGCGTGTACTCCTCATAGCAGAAATGATCAAATCAGCAAGAAGATAAATTGTGTGCAAGGTTGATAGAATATTATCAAAGGTATGGCTCAAAAACAAGTTTAATTTTTCGTTGAGGATGATTTTGGAACCCGATGTACCTGGAAGCAAGCAAAAATATGGCATGTACTCAGAAAGCAGGATAGTCCTGCAAAATCCCGTTTCATACAAGAAATCAATAACAAAAATATTAAGATGGTTATATATGTGGAAATTGGTCCGCATATCACAACAAGAAGCTTCTGGTGTAAGCAACCGCAAAAGCTTCCGCATAAGGTACTGAGTCTTTCCCCAGCAAAGTCTTTAAGGGGGTAAGCTTCTGAAGCACGATACCCAGTCTTCTTCAGCAAGCTGTCTGATGAAAGTTTCGAGCACAAGCCAGCCAATCATCCTCAGTAAGACATTGGTACAAGGTAGTATGCTGTGAATTGACAGCATATGGCAGTGAATCCCAAGAATCAGATCCGCAACATTTTGGTCAGAAGCAAGAATCAGTCAGAACTTGAGGGGACTTGAAACTGCCATTTAAATGGGTACCTTGTCAGAAAAATGAGGATAGGCTATGATTGCTGAAAAATTGTACCGACCGTACCTATGGTGATACAAAGAAGCAATATGACCCAGCTCTTTCAGCCAAGGATCCAGACCAAGAAAACGATAATGAAGGAGCAAGACCAATGATGTGGGTATGAAAATTGTTGCAAGACCCGCGTGGTGCAGAACCACCGTCAGTCAAGTCTGCAGATATTATCCTACAGGCCAAAGTCTTATGCTAGCCACGACAGGCGACAATCAAATATTTGGTGCGGATCCGATACTCAAGACAGTGGAACCAGTTAAGATGATTCAGAAACTTCCGATATAAGCTAGAAGCTGTCGGGAAAGCGGTTATGACCCAACTCACTGTTTGGAACCCGAAGGACCTGCATTTAGTGGAGACACCCAATGCAAGGAGTTAGAGCTTGGGTGTCCACTAGAAAAAATCTGATCACCACTTCATGAAAGATTGTCAGTGCCGGATGACACACCCAGCGGAAATCACTCTTGGATTTGTGAGACCGACATATATTTCAGTCGTGAGGATCAATCACAGTCAGCTAAGTCAGCAGATCTAAAAAGAAATTTTGTACAAGCAAGGTAAGATCAGTCAGAATATGGATATATTAAAGCAAACCACCCAGGGCCAGTCAGATAAAAATTTAGTGGGAACAAAAATAACAAAAAGGATACCCGAGTTGGAAACGGTTTCCTTAAGTCAGTATCTTCATACTTGTTCCCTGAGCAACCAAATCTCGAGGACGAGATTTCTTTAAGGGGGTAAGGTTTGTGACAGCCTGATTTTTGGCCCTTTCTTTCTCTTTTGTTTTTCTGAGGTTTTTGCTTGAGTTTTCTTTTTCCGTGGCTTTGTGGTCTGGAAAGTGAAGAAGATGAACTCTTCTTTGCTTCCAGAGTGTCTTGTCATACCCAAATCCTTCCCTAGACCCTGTCATTTTCATCCTAGCCAAAATCCCAATATTCTTTTTATTGGGAATATTCCTTTTCTATTAAAGGAATAACTCAAATTGCCCTAGGTTGTGAAGCAACCTTTATTTCCATCACTCCTAAATTTCCCAAATAATTCTCATAAATTGTTTGGGTCATATCTTTCTCAAATATGGAAAAATATTTCATTTGTCATGTTTATCATAATGCTCAAATAATTCATTTCCTATTCTGCCCTAAATGGCACATTGTGAAGCAAGTGCTATTTTCCCTTTCCCAATTGACCTCAAACTCCTTGGACACCTTTTCGTGTCCATATCACTGCCACATGCCAAAATGCAACCTCAGTTGCCTAGTAATTATTTAGTTATGATTTTCCAAAGTTTCTATCCAGAAAGAAGCTTTGTGAAGGAGGTGCACGCTAGGAATATCCAAATGAGTTGCCATTTTGCATGGTCCCTCATATCATCATATCATAGCCCTCCACCAAAGTAGAGCTCATGTCATGCCTCCATGTGAGCTCATCTTCAATTGTTTGATTCTATCCAAAATTTCAGTTTGTGAAGCAAGTATATTTTATCTTGCTCCATTATGGATGCCAATTGTTCTACGCCTTCTATTATCCATATAACCTACCTCCACCAATTTTGGGCATGTTTCATCAAGCCATTATTCCCCTAGAAATTTTCCTAGTTTCTGGACAGAAATGATGTTTGTAAAGCAAGTACCATTTTGGATTGTCCATTTGGTATGAGCTTTTTACAGCATCTTTATATGTCCATATCATGAGGATTTGCCAAGTTGCATCCCATTCCATAACTCTATGTGAGTGCGTCATCCAAATCAAGTTTCTGGACCAAAAATGCAGTTGCAAAGCAATCCTATTATTTATTGGTCCATTTCTTCTCTAAATCTTCAGTATTGTAGTTCTTCCTTAGTTAAACCTCTCAGAGAACTCCTTTGACCCCAATCAAGTCTCTGTGGATCAGCAGTGCTCGTCCAAGTTTAATGCAGTAAACTTCAGAGCTTGATTGTCACTTAACCAGAGTGATTTTAACCAAACTACCAATGCAGTAGGAACCACCCCTGGATGAACTTGCCACTAGACAACAAGTTCCAGCCCATCTCCCCCGCTACATGCCAGTCTGCGCGGTGACCACCGCTTTGGCGTGCATCGGCCGCGCCCAGAACGTCATCTTGCTCAGGCCCCTTCTCTACTCGGCGTCTCAGCGAGCACGGGCCTGTCTACCGTGTTCCTTGCGTCGTCGCCGTCCTCCTGGAACCGTTTCCCCTCCGTCCGCTTCTCCGTCGGTGTTCGTCGCCGAGCACCCACGAGCGAGCTGTAGCCGAGCGGGCATTTATGGCGTTCGGCCTCTTCTCCTCTTGTCCACGAGCTCGGCCTCGTCTCCGTGAGCCCTGCCCCTCGTCCGTTCCCTCTCTGTCGCCTTCCCCGAGCTCATATGCGTGCACACGCGTCCGCGGCGAGGACTGGGCGGCACACCCCTCCCCTGCCTATATAAGGCCACCTCGAGCGTGTTTCTCTTCACCAGCAGCCTCGCCTCACTCTCTCAGTCCTCCCCGACCCCTCCCTTGAGCTCCAAGAGCTCCCGAGCCCCCCAATGGCCGCCATGGCCGCCGTCTCTGTCCTCCACGATTTCGGCAATGGCGAGCCGCTCCCCCTCTCCTTCCACCACGAGAGCCATCCAACACCACCCCAGAACCTTCCCCGCTCTCCTCCTTGTTCTCCGGTGGCCTCTCACCGTGCGTCCCATCTCTGACCGAAGCGCTAGTCCACCGCGGTCGAGGCCCTGCTTCGTCCCGCACTCGCCGGCACGTGTGAGGAGCCCAGGCGGATGCGCCTCCCCGCACTAGTCACTCCGGTGGCCGGGGCGTCGCCTGAGTCGGCCCGAGTTGCCGGGACGAGCGCCGACGTCGAGCCTCTGCTCTGCTCCGTCGGGCGAGCGAGGAGTTGAAGACGACGACCGTGCCCGACAACCCCACCTGCCCGCAGGACCCACCCGTCAGCCGCTCTGGGCGTTGACCCACACGACGCTGACGTGGATAAGTGGTCACGTACCCGCCAGAATACGTTTTCCAGGTTAGAAAGCGTATTCTCGTGCTTCCTTTGAACAGAATACGTTTTCCTGATTCGAAAGTGCACTTTGCCTCTGTTTCGGCTAAGAATATGTTTTCTGCTTGTAGAAGGCGTATTCCAGTGAAAGGCGCTTTCAGTTTTTCTGTCAAGGGCATGTGTGTGATGATTTTATTACAGATGGGTCCCTGGCAGAAAAACCTTCATATCTTTTTGCTCCTAACTCCAAATGAGGTGATTCCAAAGCCCACGTCTTAGTTTCGTCGAGCCCGTTCTGTTGGTTTCATTCTCACTATGGTTTGACACTGTGAAAATGACCTTTTTGCCCTTGCACGTAAACAGCCCCTTCGAGAGAGAACTGTTTCTGGCAAATCTTTCCGCGGCTTCACCGCACTTCTCCCCGGTGCCTTCTTCACCCCCACGCAAGCCACAATACCACTTGCATGATAGTCATGCAGTAGCCATGGTTTTCAATTTGAATATTTATAAAATGGTTGCTTGTTTAAAATATGGTTATCGTTGTTTCGGTAATGCTTATGGGTTAGTGCTTACTAGCTTGCTATGTTGTTATGCACCTGGCTATCATGCCCTGCTAGTTGCTAGTATTACTTTCATATTGCCATGCTTGATAGTAGTACATGTTGGGTTGGTCATGTTCTTCGGTGCATGACTAACGTCGGTTATCAAGTACTATTAATATGCGTTGTTCCTTTGCTGTTAGTTGGTTAAGTGTTACTCGGTAATGTTATTGATGAGTTCTTGCATGGTATTTATGGTTGATGCTAGTGGTCATGTTATACTATGAGTAGTGTTGCACTTGTAATATTTATGCTCGTCATTATGCCATGGTCAGTTGGAGATTATTCATAGTTGATGTGGTGGATAGTTATGTTGCATCCCGTGCTTATGTTGATATCATGCTCATGCATTGTAATTACATCATGTTATTTTATCATGGCTCAGCATATTTGCATTCAAGTTTAACCGGATTAAATTGAACTTGAACAACTGTTGGCTGAGTCATGGTGCCACCATATCGAAACTGACCAGTACAACCACGCCTACCTTATGGGGAGGTCCTAACTGGGTCTATTGTTGTGCCTCTCCCCGGTGCCTCCAACTAGGGAAGGTTATGGGCATGCTTACCCTGAACAAGTAGGCATACATAACCTTGTGTGCCCGTAGATTGGATGATAAGCGCTTTTGTCCCTCTTTGGGACGGACCACGACGGTCGTCATTGTGTCTTTGGTAAACACGGGGCCACCCAGGACTTAGCCCAAAGGGGAGTTGGTCGGAGTGGCCGGGAGAGTGTCATGGCAGTAGATCGGTTTTGTCGGAACGTCGTTGGTCCACCCGAATGGGAGTGCGAGACCATGGGTTTCGTGGTGTGGGTACAGTGTACTAACCTCTGCAGAGTGTATATTAAATCTATCGATAGCCGCGCCCATGGATAAGGGCCCAGTTCGTGTCGGTCCCACCGTGAGTCAACAGTATTAATAATAACTTGATTAATGACAACCCCGGTTTGACGATGAGATAAGTTGGTTGTGATCGCCGGAAAGATCACCATTTGAGACCAAGTGTTGGTCATGGTTGTGATCGCCGGAATGATCACCGTGGTATCGAGGATACCGAGTTGTTGGATATTCGTGATATTGTGCGAGAATTGTGGGTAAAGATCAAGCTCCTTGTGGTCATTTAATGATTACTACGGTATTGTTTATACCAAGCTTGATTTGATCCTGAGATGATCGTGTGATGTCCGAGGTTGGTAAGTGATGCATGTGATGGTTACGAGGTAACCCGAGCAGAACAAATGGCGCATGTAGTGTCATCATGTTGCATGCTAGTATCATCAGATTTATATGTTCATGCCATGATCCCATATTGTTCTAGCAGTATTATGTTCATGTTGTTCATGCCACGTTATCCTGATGATCTCATGATAATTCCTGCTTAACCTGTAATTGCCATGTTGTTGTTTGTCTTGAATGCTTCTGGTTAATTGTGAGCTTGCAAATACATTCAATGTACTGACCTGGCATGTCATGCCAGCTTGCAGGTCGTGCCTGGATTGCATGCTTGTTTGCCGTGGATTCTTTGTCTGCGAGCTAGGATAAGCGTTCCAGCCAGAGTCCCTGCGAAGTGGAGTTCACCACTATCGTCGTTGTTCCGCTGCTAGAGTTATTCCACTGCTTCGAGTTGTTCTCCTGCTTGCATAGAGCAACTGAGGATGGCGTAATGTCGCCGTGCCAATGTTATTCATTGTAATATCGGAGACCTTGTAATCATATTCGTGTAATAATAGAAAGCTGGTTTGTTCTATGCTAAGCAGTTCCGTATTCCAGAAGACTTCTCCTCGATCTCTGGGCTGGAATACGGGGCATTCCGGTTTTCACATATATAATGTCTTGCAACAAGATGGCAATGCATAATTCACATATATGGTAATTAGACACTAAACAGGTGGCATTCACACAAAGCATGTCTAAACTAATCAAATGACATCGCAATGCAAGACACCATATGCACGATATGAGCAACATAACCCTGTCAAGTTAATTAGAGCATACACCTCGGGGGGGGGGGGATAGGACTGGTCATCTGTCTCTGAATCATCCTCTGAGGAGCTATCCGTAACCAGCGAGATATGCGCTTCGTCAGATAGCATAGTCTGCTCTGAAGACCTTGTTTTCACTCCAGAATTTTCCATCACCGTGTTAAATGGCTGATGCACACGAAGAGTAGTTGAATGTACTAACATTGTTGAAAAATGTAGTACGTAACGAAAAAAAGGATGGCCTGGTATAATTCACATATAAGATGACTGGCTAAGCAGGATGGCATTGCAAAATTCACATATATGATGCCTGGCTAAACAAGATGGCATTGCATAATTCACATAAACGATGAATAAACTAAACAGATGGCATTCACACAAAGCATGTCTAAACTAAGCAGTTGACATATTTGATGTATAAAGTAAGCAATGCAAGGCACCATATGCATGATATAACCAACATCAGCATGCCAAGTTAGAGCGAAGACCTCATGGGGTAAATAGGAGTGGTCTTCTGCTTGTGAATCCCCCTCAGAACAGTTATCTTCCTCTTGATTACGATCCGAAATGGGTGGAGGGGGGGCTGCCTTTGCACCCACCATGGAGCGACATCTGCATGAAATTTTATTGCCACCCAAGGCTCGTCTCTTTTGCTCTACATGTTCAGTTCCATTGTGTACAATAACTGACATGCATAGGAATAAAAAACATAGTGAGATTATGTAAGGAGTGCATGCACAAATCCAGAGTGATGGTAGCAAACTGTGGATAGACCCAAAACCAATGATAATAGGCAGATAATAGCTTTAGTTAAAAAATACAGATAATGGCTCCTTTAATGTTTGTTTGCACCCAACATGGAACTCATAGTAGACACCCGAGATTAACTAGGTAGTAGACAGATAGTACTGATTGCTGCCCCAATATGTACCCCACAACCATTTAAAAACTCAAGTTTCAGCATAAGTTTGGACCTGAGTCAGAGTCTAATAGGTGAACACGACTATAAAGTAGCATGTCATCATATTAAGAAATGCATAACGTAAGCAGACACGGAAGAGTGCGACCTCTCTTGCGTGTAGTCCTCAAGGTCATCTGCTCAGTTGATGATGGTAATGCAGTTGTCGTGGCTGCCGGCGGCGGGGAAGAAGATATGAGGCGGCGAAAGACAATGTGGAGAGCGGATCCCTGCTGTGGTGAACCCCTCCGTCGTTGGAGCAGCTGAGCTGGGGTGGAACACAACACCGCAGGAGCAGGACAAACCACACAAGGTTTTCTTTGACACATATCTGTAACAGAAGTAACTGTGTAAGGGCTTGTTTGAATTTGAGGATTCTAACAATTCAGGGATAGGAAATAGACATGAATAGGATAGGAATGCAAGTGCAAAACAGAGAATTTAAAAAACAGGATTTCTGCCAATTTGGGTGTTTGGTTCCCAAGAATTGGAAGATCACAGGATGCAAAGAACTATGGTGAGATTAAGTCAAACCACAAGAAGTGTACAACCTCTTTGTCGAAGCCATGTCGATCTCAGCGTGATTGGATTGGCCGGTGAGGATGCTCCGGCTGACTTGGCTGTCGGAGGAGGGGAAGAAGATCTTAGGTGTCTGGAGATGGAGCCCGAGGTACTGCTCCGCTGTGATGGAGGGTTTCGTCGTTGGAGCAGCTCCGGTGAGTTGTACGACGCCGAGGCTAAAGCAGGACAAGAGAGACAATGTTAACATGAGTGGAATTCTAATAGCATCTCCAATAGATGACGTAAAATACATAACCACAAAGTGCTAGATGTATACATCAGCCGCTCATCTCTGAACTTAACTGTCGAAACTGAATTTAACTATCGAAACTGAACTTAACTGTTGAAACTGAATTTTGCTGTCGAAACTGAATTTTACTGTCGAAACTGAACGCACTAGAGGTGAGGCTACACGTCAGTCGACTGACTTTTTCATCTCTGGTCAGTCGATTTTGCAGCCGTTGGATACGAAATCAAGGGCGTGCAATTCATCTTCAACCTCCACCCCCCTGAGCCGCCAGCCACCACCAGCCAAACAGCCGCCCTGCCCACCCCGAAAACACTCCCCACCGCCGGTCCGCCGCCACCCCGGCCATCCCTCTAGCCCCCCCCCCCGCGCCGAGCTTTTTCTCCGGCGATCCCCCCACGCCCACCGCCGGCGACCACCGCCCCCACCCTGAACCCTAAGATAGATAGTGGGGTACTTCTCCGGCGAGCCCCCCTCCCCGCTGCGGCTGGTTCTTCCTTAACTCCGGCGAGCCCCCCCCCCCCACCCCCTGAAAATCGACTGACCCAAAAGTCGATTCAGTCGACTGAAGTGTAGCTAAATCGGAGCAGCATCGCAAGCAAGAGCAAGAGCGAGAGCAGCAGCGCGAGCAAGAGCAAGAGCAGACCAGGCAGGGGACCGAGAGCAAGAGCAGAGCAGCAGCGCGAGCGAGAGCTAAAGCAGCAGCAGCTCCTACTGATGTGGACGTCGCCGCCGAGGGAGCGACGCCGTGGAGGAAGTGGCCGGCGACGCCGCGGTGGATGGAGCCGCGCCGTGTCGGCTCGGGACCGAGCGCCGGCAGCACCGTGAGATCGAATCAAGAAGAAAATGCGGCGATTAGTGTACAACCTCTTTGGTGGCGCCGATTAGGCCGCAGCTTCATCCGAGGAAACGGTGATGCTGATGCTCTTCCGGTGGTGTAGGTGAAGACGGCGGTGTGGGAATGGAGGTGGCGCGAAAGACGAGGGGAACGTCGGGGCAGCTCCTTGGAGGTGGAGGACGGGGTGGCTGAACCGGCGGGACGACCAGATCGACGACGGATCCTCATCCGGTACGGTGGATGAGGGACGTCGAGGTGTTGCTGTGGACGACGTCGTCGGGGAAGAGGCTCCGGCTGGGTGGCGGACGGAGGAGGGTGTGGGGCTTCGCGGGTTTTCCCGGCCTCGGTGTACGAATGGGTGGGCGGATGGGATGGGAGTGGGGAACCATGGCTTAGGGACGCGCTTGTCCGAAATGTGGGGTAAGTTACGAAAGTACCCCCACCGATTTGAGGCGGTTCTTTCGGTTCAGGGGTATCACGGGCATTTCGCGTGTCGGGATTTCACAGGAGGTGGGAGTTTTCGCGCGCGTTGTAATTTTGGAATAGCAAGGCGCGGGTTGAGATGGAGGGAGTTGTCGGAGCACAACGAGACAAAGATATATCTTAAATATTTCGGGCTAACAAGGCGCGGGTTGAAGAGGCGGGAGTTTCGCAGCACGATAGACAGAGACGCTAGCTTGAAATTTCGGCATAACAAGGCGCGGCTTGAAATTTCGGGAGAACAAGCTTAACGTGTACCCAAAAGAAAAAAAGACAATTTAGACTAGTATGATATACTACGTACAATGTGTTTAACACGCACAACACACACACAGACACCATTTAGACTAGTAAGGTACACGTGCATTGCACGCATGAGATTTGGCAACCAAATTATGAATAAATACCACATTATAGCATGTAAGCTTTGAGTCATATATGCATGATGTAGATGTTCGTTTAATTCATATAGTTCATTTCATTCAAAATCATCTAGTTTTTATAAGAAAGCTAATCTATTTTAAGATTCATGGAATTGTGCGTTGTAAGGCATAAAGTAAAAACAAATCATGTAGAAAAACATTTGGGCAATTCTGATACGGAAGATTCTAGAACAAAGAAGAAGTGCTTGTGTTTTGAGGTTTGTGCATTATGCTTAAGTTCAACCATAGAGTCTTCTAGATTGTACATGTGGCAAAATCTGGTGGAATCTAGATGATATCCAACGGCCAGTAGTGCTCAAATTTGCCAGCTCTGCACCATCGGATTGGCCTCATCCAACGACCATCTTTCAAAGTTAAAGTTATCCGCACACTATATAAAAAATATAAAATATAATATATATATAGGGGTATAGATATAGATATGTGATGCGAAAGCCACCCATCATCTCCAATTAGAATAGTTTGTCCATGCACGGATGCAATGTGGCCAAACGATGTCTGCCATCGGTATCTCAAATTCAAACCAATCTGACCTTGTTCAATGTGTATACATTGCAACATGCTCGTTTCCAAACCACACCGCGCAGATCTCCGTTATATTCATGCATGCATGGGTTTCAAACATCATGATCTCTTATTCAAATATTTGAATTCAACTTTACATTGATTATGACCTCACCTAGTCTTTTACACCCACACATTGGTCTTCTCTTTATAATTGTACCACTAACTTTCTCTCGTGCATGCATGCACACACACTACCAGTCGGCATTATCCATCGCACACATGCAATCTTTTTCTTCAGGTCGGTCTCCCATGAAGGCACACACACACACATCCCCCTCTCCATCATATCGGGCATTCTTTATCTCTGACGTGCATGCGCAACGATCGATGTTCCTCTATGTGTGTGTGTGTATATAGCTAGGTCTTTCATAGTTTTCCACATAAACCGATCAATCTATATATCTAGTGAGGTCTCACCCTCTTTCCCACGTCCACATCGATCAATCTATACCTCTCTATATAGGATTACATATATAGCTAATACACCCACATTAATTATATATCCAACGCCCCCCTCTCATCATCCATGCCTTCCGCTTCATCTCTCAGACGCGCGCACAATGGCCAAGACAGGGGGCAGCAAGGGCCCTGCCCCCCCTAACATCACTATATATCGAGGCTAATATGAATGTGATCATTAGACAATTGCTGGTAAAAATGGTTTAAGTTGATGAATTGGCCCTCCTCGTAAAGGATTAGCAATGCTTGGCCCCCTAGCTCATGGGACATTTTTCATGGCTCCGCCACTGCGCGCAACAGCGCACGTTCTCGCCCCCTCTCTCTAAATATCGATCTCGCAGTTGTGCACTCCTTCATAGTCTCCCTCCACTCGGCCCCTCGCACCATCTTCTAGCCCCCCACCGGATTTTGCCACATGTACAATCTAGCAGACTCCATGGTTGAACTTAAGCATAATGCACAAATCTCAAAACAAAAGTGGTTCTCCTTTGTTCTAGAATCTTCCGTATCGTAACTGCCCAAACTTTTTTTCTAGTTGAATTGCCATTCTTTGTTTGTACTTTATGCTTTACAACGCACAATTCCATGAATCATAAAATAGATTAAGGGCTTCTTTGATTCAAAGGATTCTCGAAGGAATTTTGGAGGATTCTAATCCTTAGGAATTTTTCCTATCTTGGTTGTTTGATTCGTAGGATTGTAAACCATAGGAATTTTTCCATATGATTCATTTGCACTAGATTTCATAGGAAACATCCCATCCACTCAAACCTCTTTGAAAGAATTCTGCGTTTTTTCTATGCACAATCAAACACTCGTACCATCCTGTAGGATTCAAGACGACATTCCACTCTAATCCCATGTTCTTCCTATTCCCGCGTTTTGGAAATCCTACGAATCAAAGAGGCCCTAGGTTTTTTATAAAAACTAATTGATTTTGAATGAGATGAACTATAAGAATTAAACGAAGGTCTACATCAGGCATATATGACTCAGAGCTTACATGCTACAGTGTGGTATTTATTCGTAATTTGGTTGCAAAATCTGACGCGTGCAATGCACGTGTACCTTACTAGTACTTCGAGTATGTGCAAAACACAATGGCACGCTACACAGTGTCTCTCTTACAGTTCATGAAGCCACGTGGGCACGTGGCACATGTGGAGGCGTTGTCGCGACATCCTTGTGTGGATTGATCACAGTGACGTGCTGCTGGTTCCAGAAGAATGTACTCGTCCTCCCTGAGCCGCACTGGCGGTACATGCACGAAGCGAAGATGTGCACGCACGCCACGCACGCACTCATTCCCTCGCACGCACACGCGGGTACACGGGCGGACGCAATTTTGTACCAAGATCCACCCCATGTGATAATTTGACGCGTGTAAAGTCCTTCACTTCATTGATGGTCAATTAATACAGCGCATGCAAATTGAGTGGACGTGAGGGCGGAAGAAAGACATTACTACTCCACTGCGCGCATGCGAGTAGTTAAATCATGGGTTGCTAGTAGTACTTCCATTGGTCTCCTTCGTATTTTGTGCCAATTTTTGACAGTAACATAATATTTACGCATCTGAGCAGTGCAGTCTACTTGAAATTTATGTTCCACTAAACTCATCGGGAGCCGTTTCGGGCCTCGAAACCAAAAACCATCAATTAATCTTTACCTTGTTCCCATCACATTCGAAAGTACTAGTGCTACAATTAAGTGCAAGCCTGCTCACACCTACCAGTACGTACCAAACCTGAACGTGTTCCCACTATGCAGGTTTTAGTACTAGTGCTAGTACTTAGGCTATAAAAAGGGGAACTACCTAACCGAAAATTACTCTACCTTCCTCCTCATAAGTCCTGCTTCTTCGTCCGTCCTTGCCATGGCCGGTGTGCAGAGCTCTAGGTCGAGAACTACTCGTAACAAGGGAGCGGCAACCAAGGCTGCGGAAAAAAAGAGAGGGCTCGCCGCCACGCAGAGACCTCGAAAGATCTCTCACGGGCAGGCGATGGCTCCCAGGAGCGCCCTAGACGCGGAGGCGAACATGCCGAGCTGGCGGCGCTGGAGTCGTTATCCCTCGACGGCATGCCCGATCAGCTCAATAAGCACCTCAATAAGCAGAAGGAGTTCATCCACGGCTTGGTGGAGCTGCTGAAGGAGAGCCTCGACGACATGCCCGCTGAGCTCAATGAGCAGGGGGAGTTGACCGCCGGCTTGGTGATGCTGCTGAAGAAGAGCATTGCCTCGGAGAAGAAGGCGACCGGCGAAATCCTGCAACTTCAGGAGGACAACGCGAAGCTCTGCCACGAGCTCGACCTGCTGAAGGAGGAGAACGCCGGCTGGAAGAAGCTGCATGAGAATAGTAGTTCCTCGATGAAGATGTTGCAGGCCCTCGTCATGGAACAGAAGGAGGAGTTGGCGAAGTTCCGCATCGAGCACCCGGCTGCTGTCAAGGTACGTAATGCGGCCGTGGAACAGATGATGAAGGCTCGCGTCGAGAAATCCCGCGTCATGGACACAATGATGAAGATGGCGGAGGAGACGCGCAAGGAGATGGAGGTCGTGGAGGCGATGAAGAAGCAGTTACGACTCCGCGGCCAGCAACCCTTCATGTAGTGAGAGCAGCGCCCCAGACTTGTGTGTGCGTCTTCCTTCTTTTTTGGGGTGATAATCCTCCTTCTTCTTTTGCTCCTGTGTTTCTTATTTTGCTTCGGGTGTTTCGCCGCACGTGTCACCTTCTCTGCGAGGCATGAATAGAACAATGCTAAAAATGAGATGACTAGCAAATTAGATCATTCTTTATCGCCAATAGAACAATGCCTCTTGCTAGTAATATATAATAAGAGTAGAGAGTAGAGGATATGGCACTGGGCTGCCGTGTTTCGTGCTCCTCCGTCGTACTCCAGTGGAAAACTTGAGTATACCGCACGGTTCTTTGCTCCTCCTCAGGTCGTCGGCACATTTATACGAGCAGTCAAATCACAAGGCCCCGCCTTCCAGCAGTAATGAGCCGTCAAATCACAAAGGCCCTCGCCTCTCGTGAAAAGGACCAAGCTAGACTGCCCCGCCCTCTAGCCTTTTAAAAAATGTATACATTTGTACAGTAGTAGTATCGATGGATTGCGCCATGGAGCAAAACTATGCATATACTACTACGTATATGACACTACCCACTATGAAGGTACTAGTAACATAGACTAGTAACTGGTCTATGTTACTCTCCACTATGACCAGCCAAAGTCGAGGCGCGGATACCAACGAGGGCCTGGTTGTGTCTATACTTGGACAACTCACCCGACTGCATGCGCACCAGGCAGACGAAGCTCGTGTCGTGTTGGTGCCGTGTGCGGCCCGCACATTAACCAAAACCTCGCGCCTCCATCTTAGCCTCCGCGTTTAAAACATCTCAATCTCAAGGCCAAGGAGCAACGTGAAACCTATGATAGAGCCAATCGGATGGTTGAGAACACTACAATTCGTAGCTACAGATGCGTGTGTGAGAGAGGACGAGTGCGTGCGTGCACCTCTTCTCAGAGTACAACTGTATGTGGGTGGCATCGGCCTAGGGAGCAGTGATGGTGCGTGCGAGAAGTCCCGAGAGATAGGTGTAATGCGTCTGAAAAAAAGACTAGTCTATAGCTCGCCACGAGGCTATTCCTGTCGAACGCCAAGCGTAAGATATGTATCCGACGGTGCCAGTTTTTGCACGTACACAGCAGTAGAAAAAGAACTAGTAGTACCATGGCATATGCTACACCACGGCCGAGAAAACGTGCCGACGTTACGCCATCCGGGAATAGTGCCGCACTTCGAAACTAGAACCGTCAATAAATCTTGAGCGCGTCTCGTCACATTCCAAATTACTACTACTACCACGCTATATTTAATTGCAAACGTGTTCACACCGATCACAACCTAAACGGTTTCCCACTTAGGAGCGTATTAGTAGTACTCGGTTATAAATACTACTATGCTAAGATGACTGCACATTCCTCCTCAACTCCTCATCCACAAAAAACAATCAAGCCATAGCCAGCGTGAGTTCTGGGTCGAGAGATTTCCACCAGGGAGAGGTGAGCATGGAAGAGGAAGCACGAGAGATGTCCCGCCTCGCCGCGAAAGCAGCCGACATATCCAGCCGCGCAGCAGTAGCAGCACACAGGTCCCGCCACGCCGCCGAAGCAGCACGGAGGTCCCGCCGCGCCGTCGATGTAGCAGACTGGTCCGGCCACGCCGCGGATCAACAAAGATGTCCCGCCGTGCCGCCGAAGCAGCAGGGAGGTCCCGCCGCGCCGCGGCGGCCTGGGAAAATTTCTCGCGGGCAGGCAAGGACTCTTACAGGCGCATGCATGCGATAGTCCATAGCCAGATGGATCAGATCTCCGGCTGGGCGAGGATGCAGGACGAGGCTACCGGCGTCATCCGGCAACTCGGGGAGGGGAATGCGAAGCTCCGGGGCGAGCGCGACCTGCTGAGGGCGAAGATCGCCGGAAGGGAGAAGCAGGAGGAGACCGCTGTCGTGTTGCAGAGGACGGGTGTCATCATCAAGAAACTTATGGACGAGAATGCCATGCTCCGCATCGAGCGCAACAGGCTGGTGGAGGAATCCATGGATGCTGCCAAGCAGCGTATTAAGGACATGAAACTGATGAAAGAGATCATGGCCCGCCGCGAGAACTAGTCTCCGCGACCTGTAGCGCATAAAGAAAGTAGAGATCAGCGAGCCAGATCGTTGTATGCGTCTCTTCCTTCTTCTTTTGCCCTTGTGTATTTCGGGCGTAGCCGCATGTGGCTTTTTTAATTATCTTCCTAATTATGTAAGCCAATTATTATCCACTCTCGTCGTCCTAATATATGTTCATCAGTCTTGATATAAGTCGCAGTAGATGCTATATAGGTCCGTCGGATCTTACATCAAGATTCGTGCAAAATTTTCTTTTTGGATTTTCTTTTTTCTCTCTTAAATCTCAGTCGAGTGAGACATTGCCACGCCATTAAACAGAGGCTCGAGCGCCATTAATGGTACCTTGGGACATAGGTGGATGGTAGATGGAGGTCAAAGGGCTCTCCTCCCGATAAGCACGCGTAGGGGTCTGATCACACGCCTCCCGTACTCAAATAGCTACCCTGCACGGCGCCTCCTAAATGGTAAATAGAACGCCCATGGTTTCAATAATACTTGTGTTTCCGATTGTAACGTGACAACACTTGTTCCAAAATGACTTTGTTGATTGTTAATGTGTGCGCCTTCGCAAATCGGACAGCAAAATTACCACAGCATGTTGGTGCCATGTCATGGCACCAAGCCAAGTTTCATGATTTTCATGCGTGTTTCGGATTTACAGGAATTAAAAAACCAAGTTTCTCAATGTTTCCAGCCGAGCCATGACGCCCAGATGTTTGAATTCCATTCCCATTTCTGGCATGGGACCTAGAAATTTACCCGAGGACACACATGTGATTTTTCAACCAGCTTTGGTGCACTGGAGCATGTGCTTGCATTTAAAATTTGAATTATGCACACAAAGGTGACACGTTCCCTCTCAGAACCACGAGCCTTCTTGAGAGAAGCTCCGGTTTGCAAGAAACTTATACCAAAACTTGTTCCTATTCTGCATTTTTTTACCACAGCATGGTAGTACCATGACATGACACCATGCCAAGTTTCATGATTTTCAGGCGTGTTTTGGATTTACAAGAATTTTAAAACCAAGCTTCTCAATGTTCTCGGCCGAACCACGATGCCCAGATGTTTGAATTTCATTCCCATTTCTTGCATGGGACCTAGAAATTCACCCGAGGACACACATGTGATTTTTCAGTCAACTTTGGTGCACGGGAGCATGTGCTTGTAGTTCAAATTTGAATTATGCACATTAAATGACCAGAAACTCAATTAATGTATAAAAAAGGCCAAACGAACCCAGAATAATTCCAAAATTTAACAGGGCACTCATATAGTTCTATGTTGCCTCTGTAAAGAAAATCTGGCGGTAGGCAGCGTATATTGTTTCGCACACAAAGGTATAAAGAAATAAAGAAATTAGCCCTATTTAATTCTTGGGTTCTTATTATTTATGCCACTAGTTGTGTATCACTACTCAGTTTTGCCATTAGAAGTTACAACTACTCAAAAAATGCCATCGATCCGTGAGATGCCTGCTCAAAAATGCAATTAGATATCTAAAAAATGCCATCGTTAAGTTAGATGTTTGCTCAGAAATGCCATTAAACATTGTTATTTTCACGTCAAACCCCGTTGACCATGTTACATGACAAAAATAAGCCGATTCTCACAATGATAAGTTAATGGTGTCCAGCACAACACACCCCTCAAATAAAACTAAGCACCCTGGAATTCTTTGACAAAACTAAGCACCCTGAAATTCTTTGACAACTAAACTGCTGGCTATATGATGTTGGCCATATATATTGTACGTATATAATGTCAAGAAACGAGTGGTAGTACTATACCAACTAAAAGATGAAATGTACGAAATATAACGAGAAGAAACATAACATAGTTCTGCTGGGGGCTCAGCACAACACACCCCTCAAATAAAACTAAGCACACCAGAAATTAAACTAAGCAACTAATCCGGTAGACACTGCATTAGAACCACCATGAGCAACGACACTGCCACCTTACTCGGAGTCCTCGTCCACGTCCTCGACTTCGTCCTTGTCCCTCCTCCTCTTGGGCGATACTTCTTTGCTTGAACCGCACACTTGGCTCTTGCTCTTCATCCAACCCTTGTAGATATTGAAACAAAGGTAGCCATCCATTGCAGCGTAGTGGATGTGGTCCATATCTAGTACATTCCACTGCCATGCATGACGATGAAACGTGTACGGAGGTTTCTCTAGTTTACCGTACGAAGGATGAACCATGGCTCCTGCCAGGGTCAGCATTGAAGGCTGATCAAGGGAGGGCACCAGCCCTTCCTTCTGGAGGTCGAAGGGGTCGCCTACAACGAGGCCTATCCGACCCAGGATTTCCTTGTCGTTCCTAAAGTCTACAGTAACGAATTTGACTCGGCCGCCCTTGAGGAACTTCTTAAATTCCTCGCACTCAACGTCGGCATGGCATATGTGGTAGACCAAGCATAAGTCATGCACGCAAACCTGGATCACGGCGGGCTTCTTCTTCTCTGCCTCCTTTAGTTTCTTCTCGCTTCCCAGGACTGTGGTGTACTCAACATCTAGCCCAGCGACCCACTCATCATTTGAGTTTTCGAACATGCGTTTGAAGCGAGCAAGGCATTCTTTCACCGTTGCGGAAGAACGGGTGTAGATGACGTCGAACTCATCGCCGGTGATGGTTCTAACCTTGTACTCACCGCCGATCATGGAGATTTGGGACGCCATGGATTTGGGAGGAGGGTTAGTATTAGTGGAACTGCCGTAATGTGAAAGGACGGGACGACTAGGAGCGGTTTATCGATTGTAAAAATGTCGAGTGGGGGGGCGCGTGCGAATGGCAGGGTAGTGGCTTGCCTGGTGGATAAATGGATTCATGCACAGTACTATGGGGGCCCAATTAGATGTCATGTCTACTCGACGCCCAATTAAATGGCTTTCGATGTCATGTCAAGCGTCGGGAAAATTACAGGTGATACGAAGCTTTCCATTCTCCCATGATACGGGCTTCTGAGAGCCCTTGGATCTGAGATCGAACGGTTGCATGGCGTGATTCTAGACCTATGGGTGAATATCCTATCCTGGAGGGTTATTCTGCAAATTTTCAGCAACTTAGCATGCGACCGTTCGATCTCAGATCCAAGGGCTGCCAGCAGCCCGTATCATGGTCGCGCCTACCACCAAACTAGTCTATCATCTAGGTACACGCGCTTAGCACCGTTTCTTCCTGGGGTCACCAAACTAGTCTCTCTCTTCTTAATTAACTTGCCACATCAGACTTTATGCCTATGTGGCAGGCTTAGCACCTGTAGGATCAAGTACAATAGTGGGCTATAAGCCCGCTTTACATGGCATTTTTGCATATGTGGGGGAAAGAGGCAAGGAAAAAGTGGAGGAGTGGGCTCTCAAGCAAGAGCCAGCCTCTACATGGTGGAGCATCGGGAGAGGCACCTGTATGGAGGTGGTCAGGAATCGGGAGACTCAAGCCGGTCGTAGCGCCGCAGTTAAAATGATAATGGCAAGTCAAATCACCGGGCCCCACCTGTCCAGCAGTAACTCATTGTCAAATCACACAGCCCTACGTTTGCAGCAGCCTACTCCCTCATCTTCTTGCGTCTCTGTCGAACCGACTAGGCAGAACTGCCCCGCCTACCGCGCGGGAAAAGCCCCGCCCTCGACTTTTAAATAGTACAGTATACTAATTTTGTATCCATGGATTGCGCCATGGAGCAAAGCCTCAAGAAAACGGCGGTACACATGTATCGAGTATACAGCACGCCCGTCGCGTTCGCGTCGCACCACAGACGGTCGGTCGGTCTGGCACGCCGCTCTCCGAATGGAATGCGCGTCATATTGCGTTTGCACACACATGTGGGACCGCAATTGAGAACCAACCATAGGCACACTCCCCGGCCCCGCAAGTCGGCTGAGTTAATAGAAGCACATACTCCACCTTGGTACCTGAACGATCCCTGCGAGACACGGAAGATTAGTTCGTCCATGCATGTGACCAAACTCCAGCAGACACGCCTGGATTGGCTATCGTCTACATATCGTGCAGGCTGTGTTGTACAGGGCTGTAGTTCTGGTGAGAAATCTAAAAAAAGGTTTCTTGTCATCTCGCAAAATTAGGTGTCATGTGCTTCGGATCACTGCGAGGGTTAAACAGCGACAACTGAGTTGGGCTAGTCATTGGGGGCACATGCACGAAGACTACTATCGACGGACCCCTTTTCTACGAGTTTATCTTTAATTTGAGCTTTGATCCTCGTCTAGTTTGTCCGTCGGGATTCATCTTGTCTCCTTTGGGCAGTGAGGTTATGATTTCTTGTCATGTGGCATTTTTTCGTGTTATATGTTATAATCCGGTGCTTCAGATCAAAATGACGACAACTGCGCCTCCGGGGCACGTGCATGAAGACTTCTCGACAGTCATTGCCGAGGTCAAGCCGGCTCCGGCCGGTAGACAAAAGAAAACTAGTACTCCACTATATAGGCAGGAGCCTCCGCGCTTGCTTGCTAGTGTTGCTCTCTTCACACTGTCTCGTCCTCTCCAGATCTAAACACGACAGCGGTGGCCACACTCTCTCTCTCTACTCACCGCTGGTCACAGATCCAGCCGGATCCTCTCCGCCGGGGAAGGTGAGAAGGTGCAACGTTCACGCGGTCGTCCTCGGCGACGGCTCTTACCCACTGCCGGCGCGTCCCGATCAGCGTGCCTTGCCGTTCTCTCCCAAGCATCGCTGGCGAGGGAGGGCCTCCCACCCCTTCTTCCTCGCTGCCGTAGTGTGGGCAGATCCGGCCTCCCGCCGCCCACCTAGCGACATCCCGGCGACCCTCAGGTATAACTTCCTTCGAAACCGGCCTTGCTCTACTTCCCGAGCTCCTGACGTCGCTGCATTTGTATCTTTTACTATTTCTCAGGCCCCCTCGTGTAGATAGGATCGATCGGCTGTTCGAAAACCACCTAATTTTTTACTGTTAAGAGGTAAAACTAGTTCATGCACTCGAATCTAGTAGTACTTGGTTCAAACAAGGAAGAAAGGGGGTGGGGGTGGGGGAAGATTTGTTACCTGAATCTAGGACTTGGTCGAAAGAGGAAATAATGGGGGCGAAAAGTAGCAGAGACTGGCTATCCAACTGGTCTCTAGGTCTAATAGGGAAATAAAGGGAACGCAGTACAAACTCAATATAAACCCGATCTATTGGTTGAAAAAGGAAAGAAAGTGGGGACTGGGGGACAAGTCAACAGAGTAAGTCCAGCACTAGATTTGCTAGCCTCACACAGTATAAGGTGGCTATATACCGAACAAAAATGGGACCAACCCAGATATCCTCTTCTGATGTTTGTTGCCCCGAGCCGCTCTTATGTAATGCCACTGGTAAAATGTAGCAGTCGCACTGTTAAAAGTAAGGACACGTTAAACCAATGTTGTTTTCAATGTAATGCCTCCAGTAATATGAATCAATGGCACTTTTTTTCATGTCCTGCTAAATTTCCCATTAAGATAAGTTGCTTCTTTTCGTTAGAGATGCAACTGTCCTGGTCCGCCTACTCTCCAGGAGCTTCACGACCAACCTTGATGTTGCTCAATTTTATTGCAACTAATGAAGAAGCTCTGTGGGTTTCGTTTTCTGATGGAAATGGAACCGGGGCTGGAGCCCTTTTCTTAAAAAAGAAGAAGAAGAAGCTGCTAGCTCATGGGACATTGCTTCATTTTAGGTGAACTGCACCAAAAGGTCCCATGAATTGAATCATCCATGTTGGTGACTGGTGTCATCCCTTCTACGATGGCGTTGACTGCAGATATGGTTCCCATCACGAGGTATGTTCCTTTTTGGTCTGACCGTTTGCCAAAGATCCTGCATGTTGATCCTGCTCTTGTGCTACTGTTTTGGCACTGCCATGATAAAGCAGTAATGTTATTATTTTGCACCTTAATCTAGTGGCACTATTAATTTGAGGCAATGTTTTGGCACCGCTAGTGCCACTGTTTTTTTATATATCGAAAGAGGGGGTTCCCTCCGATTTCATTAAAGAAACCCAACCATAGAGAACCATTATCCGACAACATCTCAGTGTAAACGGGCAGTTATGCAACTACTACTAGAACGGACTGAGTACTAGCAGGAGACAAGTTCGCCACATAAGCTAGGCAGGTAGGGGGACGCAGCACCAGCTCGACCAAGTTTGGATTACAACCCAAATGCTACCACAGAAACATCAGGGGGAAGATAGGGACTGAAAGAGCCAGCTTCAGCATCCCAGTCTAAGCACCCCCGGCCTTCATCCTTGCGACGCACGGTACACCTCGTTTGCCACCTGCTCGACCCTAGTGTCACTGATAAAATGAAGTAATAATACAGTTAAAATAGAGCGAGTGTCCTCTCTATCATTTCATTTCCAATGTAGATAAAGAAAGTGCTTCTCTTTGTTAATGTATGTTTCATCAACTAGTCCCATTGTTAATGTTTAAGCGTTTCTGCAAACTGGGGTGCTTAATTTTAGTTGATCTGCACAAAAATAGAGATTTGAATGTCTCAAGGCCCCTCCTTGTACTACCGCTGTACACTGATGTTCATCACTGGCAGAAGGTGTATCGGGGAGACTTGGGTCGATTTCCAGTATGATGTAATATTTTCTTCTGTTTATTAGTGTATGTTTCATCAACTAGTGCCACTATAATGTAATCACACCTTTTCATTATCTGTGCAAACAGGGTTATTCAGCTGCATTTTGGTGGAACTACACAAATGTACGGATGGAACCGGCATATATGCAGAGTGCTAGGTGCCAAGTAAAAATTACCGACACCTACCCTGCTCCATCTAAGCATTAGCATCCACCACCATCAGTGGGATTTGTGGCGCTCAGTGTGGACGGATCTTTCCAGGCAGCAAATCCTCTAACCAAATACTAGTAGCTTAGACTTAAAAAAATACTAGTAGCTTATATTGGCAGTTTTGTAGGGGTGTACTCTTTTCTGAAAGAAGCACCAATCTATTTTTCTTTGTTTGTATAAGGTGTCACAACTTTGACCCAAAGGTCCAGAGCTATTTTAGGGTTATTGGCGTAGTACTCGGAGACTGATTGTAAGCATGATTTTTATTAGTTGTCACACTGATTGTAAGCATGAGCAGATGGAAGATTAGGTTAGTGCGAAGCTTACCTTAAAGCCTACCGACGCCGTTGAAACGAGGCGAGCGTCGAGGGAACCGTGGAGACAGCGGGGAAGCGGCATCGCGCCATCCGGCCTCCTTTTACGGTGGGAGAACGAATACTCATGTGGCTCCGGCTGGCTCTGCACCCTCACGAACGGCACACCGTACTCGATCGATTCGTTATCCTTTGGGTGCTTGACCATTGACCTGTACGCCCACCACCTCCGCCTGACTTTCGCCTCGGGCGAATCTGTTTGCTCCATCGCCCAGAGGAGATACTCGATGAACTCGAAGGACTGCGGCGTGACTGCCGCTGAGGAGTACATTGCCGCCCTCATCGCCGTCGTCTCGCTCTTTCGCATACATTGCCACATGGCCCTCATCGTCCTCGAAATCTCCCACTCATTGTCAAACCAAGTAAGGATATCCTTCAACCTGGCTAACTTTGCCTGGTCGCCGCCGGCGATCTGCTAGATTCGCTGCTGCATCCCCTCCATAGATGTCCTTCTGAGTGGTCCGCTGCTAGCTTTGGAAGATGGGAGGAGAGACGGTGGTCTTGCAATAGAGAAGAGGGAGAGGCGAGACGGTGGTTTTGGAATGGAGATGATGGAGAGGAGAGGTTCCCCTGCCTTTCGGTCGCTGACAGGTGGGCCCCGCGCTTGGTGGGACCCATGTGTCAGTGTCTCAATGGCAGGATGGGCTACGTCAGGGGATCCTCGTCCGAGGAGAGAGGAGGTGGTTTTGCAATGGAGAAGAGGGAGAGGCGAGACGGTGGTTTTGGAATGGAGATGATGGAGAGGAGAGGAGGTGGTTTTGCAATGGAGAAGAGGGAGAGGAGCGTGCGGCAGCGATTTAGGATTGGACGAGAGGGCCGGCGCGCTGTGACTGGATCAAAATCAAAATCAATTTACCCTTCAATTAAGAAAGCGACCCCACATTAACTAGTCTCCCTTTTATTCTGGGTCATAATTGACCATGATTTTCGCAAATAAAATATATGTTATACGTTGCAAAAATAATATAATTTGAAAGTACATTCAGATACGAACCAAACGATACAATTTTTGGTGACATGCATTCACATTTTGCTTGTCAAATACAGTACGTGGTCAAACTTTGACCCAAAATACGCAAAACAAAAAAAATACTTCCAAGACCAGCGCCGCTCTTCCGCTCTTCTCCTCTTAAACCACCGCCGCTCCTCTCCTGTTCCAATCTAAATCCAGCGCCGCTCCTCTCCTCTTCCATTTCAAAACCACCGCCCCTCCTCTCCTGTTCCAATCCAAAACCAGCGTCGCTCCTCTCCCGTTCTAAACCAAAACCAGCGCTGCTCCTCTCCTCTTCCATTCAAAAACCACCGCCGGCGAGTGAAGGTGCTGTGGAGAAGTAGATCGATGGAGGAGTACAACCGATACGTGAGGATCGCAGACGGCGACCCTGTGAAGCTAGCTAGGATGTTGGAGATACAGTCTTGGTTTGACAACAAGGACCAACTAGCGGCGACGGCGACATCCATGGCCAAATATCTGCAACAGAGCGAAAAGGCGGCGATACTCCCGGAGGGAGTCGCGCGGGAGTACATAGAGCTGCTCCTCTGGGCCATGGAGCAAACAGATTCACCGAATCCGATCGTGAGGGAGCGGTGGTGGGAGTATCGATCCCAGATGGAGCATCCACCAGAGATTGAAGGATCGAGCATCTACAGGGTGCCGTTTGTGAGGGTGACGTGCCAGAGCGAGCCGGTGGAGTCTTCGTCGACCGAACCCAACTGCAAGAGGAGAAAAACAGTTGGCCCGACGACGCTTCCCCGCCATCCTCTCCCTCGCCGTTCACATCGTCTCACGGGGCGGCTGTCTGCCGCCGAGGAATAGGAGGGATTTGCCCCCCCCCAGACCAATAGTCGGGCAGGTTGTGAATTGTCAGGAGGAGCTTAGGGTTGTTAGTATTTGCAGGTTGTGAATTGTGTTTTGTGTTGTGTATTTTGAGAGTACTTTCAGATATGAATGTCTTTTGAATTTCAGATTTGCAGTATTGAGCATATGAAGTATTTTATGAATTCTAGAGATCTATTTTTAGCACTTAAAAAATGTAGTTTCATAGGAGTATAAAAGTGCAGACAATGTGATTCTCAGAGAAGAAACTGCAAGTTTCAGTTTCAGATAAGAAACTCCAAGTTCAGTTTCAGATAAGAAACTGCAACTTTCAGAGGCAGAGCATTTATATTAACACGGCCTTTTCAAACAGTGTTAACATCATGCTGGAAGTTTTATTCATGGTCGAAACTGGAACTACCAGCCAGTTAACATCATGCTGATCAACATTCATGCATAGCACATCTTCATATGATGCACAGTCAAAAAGATATGCTATTTTCAAAATGCCCACACAATGTCGAGTGTGCGAAAAACAGAGAAAACGAGGGACGAAGTTTTGACAAGTGTAGGACGTGGTGTGCGTAGATGACAATTGGGACCCACATGTCAATAAAGGCAGAGGCAAAAAATTTGGAGATATTTTCTCTGCACAGGTGGAATCGAACCCGGGCGGAACAGCTGCCCCGTCTAGGCTTTCTTTTTTAACATGCGCAGCCCACGACCTCGGATGGGAGGTCCATAAGGCTGTTTGTATTTTCTTGAGGGCCGTCATGTATCGACCGGCCTATGGACCTCCCATCCGAGGTTTTATTTTTCCTGAAACATCGGCAGCCCAATTTATGTATTTTTTTGAAGAAAACGCAGAGGTCTGTTCTATTTTTCTATATAAGAATAGGAACGCCTGGTCCAACTTATGTTTCCCTTCTAACTATATTATATATATTTAAATTATTTTATATGTTATTATATATTATTGTTATTGTCATCATATATTTAACAGATACTTACATATGTAAGAAAACAATATCCCACATCTTGTTAACTTATAAAAATAATTTCTTAACAATAAAATCCTGGAATTTTTTTGGCAACGAAAATCCTGGTGATTGTGTACAAAAGCTTGGTAAGATTTAAGGACCAATGTAATAATTAATTACTTATTATTTAAATATATATATCTATAACAAAATGCTCAGCCCCTGTTTATTTTTTGATAACATTGCTGCGCCCACCCCAACATTATAATTAGAATCAGCCCAGCAAAATCATGTATTTCGAGAAAGTGCAAATGGCCTGTAATTTTTTAGGAAAAACATAAATGGGCCGCATGGACGCTACATTATTTGTTCACCCAGCCCAGCTAATGGACTGTAATTCAAAAAAAAGAGATCAAATGGACTGTAAATTCTACCCCGCAAAAAAAAGACTGTAAATTCTGAAAAATGGGTTGAATACGTGCCATATTTTTGGAGGCTGAAATGTGGGCCAATAGGCCGAAGCCAATGCAAGTCGTTGTCAACTTAGTCAACAAATGATTCTTACATCGTTAGCCGTTGGATTTACATCCAACGACCGGCATCCATCTTCAATCTCTCGTCTTCTTCCTCCAGCGCCGCCGGGACCACCTGCTCCCGCCTCCTGCTGCTAGCAGCTCTGCTTAGCACGCTTCGCTGTGAAGCGCTACTCCACCGTTGGCCAGGCCATCCCTCCACACCTCCTGTTCTTCTCCACCGACTGCCGAACCACACCGCACCAGAACCAGCTAACCCTGGTACACCTCTCCGTCTGCGACTCTACTCCCGCGTCTTCCCATCTCCGGCTCGTTGCCGTACGGGGCCTCGCCGTCGTCCACCACCTTGGATGCGCTCGGCGCGGAATGGTCAACGAATGACACCATCGGAAGTAGAGTGTGCGTGGAGAGGCTGACATTTGGGTCCACGGTCGCACGCAAGGAAATGCCTCCTTATTACACGCAAAATAATGATTCCTCCACCTGACAGCTGGGACCTACCGGAAGGGCATCTGTATTTTGCGAAAAAAACATTCCCATCGCTGACAGGTCGGACCCACCAGCTATATCTTCGCACGAAGTAAGTACCTCCTTATTACGCACAAAAAAATGAATACTCCCCCTGCTAGTTGGGACCCACCTTGGTGGGAGACTGACTTGTGGGCCTACTAAGTTGACGGGGACGGAGTGCTTTGTCAACTTAGTCAATATGAACAATTCTAGCTCCAGTGACCGTACGATGTCCATCCAACGGCCGTAGTGCTTCTTCAACCTCTGGTCTTGTTGCTCCAGCCGCCCAAAGCAGCGCCGGTCGTGTCGCATGCTCCTACCTCCCGTGGTCGGCTGTGCTGCCATGGAGGCCTCACCGCCCCCTACTATTCCCACCGCTGGCCAGGCCATCCCTCTACTCACCCACACCCCCTGTTATTCTGCAGCGACGGCAGCCTCACACCGCAGCGAACCAGTGAACCCTCGTACTCCTCTACGCGTGGGCATCCACTGCCGCGTCTTCCCCGGCTCCGCGTCATCCCCTTCCTAGGCCTCGCCGTCGTCCACCGCCCTGGTGCTCTCGGTGCAGCGTGGTCAACGTGGTCAAGGAACGGCTTCCATCGGACGTGGACTGTACGTGGAGAGGCTGACAGCTGGGTCCACGGCCACAGCAAGGAAGTGCCTCCTTATTACGCGCAAAATAATTATTCCTCCACCTGACAGCGGGGACCCACCGGACGGGCCATCGTATTTCGCAAAAAAACATTTCCCCTGACTGCTGGGACCCATCAGCTACATCTTCGCACGCAAGGAAGTGCCTGACAGTCGGGACCCACCCGGTCGAAGCGTACGTAGCATTGTCATTCTGGTCGCGAACGTGTACGTACATACTGGTCGATGTAGAGGCGCGCACGTGTCGTAATAGAGGCGCCCACATAGCATGTACACGTACGTACAGCGGCGAGGGTGCAAGAAAGTAAATACGGCCACGTACGTACATACAGGCGGGGTCTCGAACGCCTACTCGCGCATACGTACAGCCAGGCCTCATGTACATGGCTGGGTCAGAACGGAGAAACAGAGTCATCGTCGTGTTCATGGGGAGGGCTTGGACGGAACAGCCGATGGAAACGAGGCCCGACGTACCGCAGAATGGAGGAAACGGCCTTGTGTTCGACCGTCCACGTTCGAAAAGGGATCCTGTTCATCGGGAGGGGTCTGGCGTACCGCAAAACAAAGGAAACGGACCTCCTACGGTCGAAACGGGGGTCCTGTTGATCGGGAGGGGTGTTGCGTACCGCAAAACGAAGGAAACGGACTTGTGTTGGAGCGCTACGGTCGAAACGGGGGTCCTGTTCATCAGGAGGGGTGTGGCGTACCGCAAAACAGGACTCCACGGGATACTGTTCATCTCCACCGTCAACCCCCTCCAGCCTCCACGGGCTACTGTTCATCCACCGTCGACCTCCTCCAGCCTCCTCGGGCTCCTGTTCATCCAGCCTCCACCGCGCGCTACTCCACCGGCTACTGTTCAACCAGCCCTCTCCACGGGCTCCTGTTCAACCACCCCTCCACGGGCGACTGTTCATCCAGCCCTCCACCGACTACTGTTCATCCTGCCCTCCACGGGGTGGTCCTGTTCATCCTGCCCTCCACGGGGTCCTGTTCATCCAGCCCCAACCGGCTCGAACGATCGGGGTCCTGTTCATCCAGAGGCAACACCACGGGGTCCTGTTCATCCACCCCCACCGGGAACTATTCATCCAACCCCCCCCCCCCCGCCCGCAACGCTCACTGTTCATCCAGAGGCAGCATCGATCGGCTTCAGTTAGCAGCAGTAGCGAAGGAATCGCTCGATCGGGTTCAGTTAACAGCCATCGATCGATCGCTCGGGTTCAGTAACGCGCAGCCTGCAGTGCAATCGCTCGGGTTCAGTTAGAGCCCAACGCCTCGCTCGGGTTCATTTAGAGCCCAACGCCTCGCACACACGCGCGTACGTATGAGAGAAACGTGCATCGCTCGGCCCCCGACCACCCACCGTAACCGGAGACTCCCCGATATTTTCCGCGCCCTCGCTTCTACCATGTTTTTTCCGTCATGGACGACGAAAGAATGTCATGCAGCTGCGTCTCCGGCCTACCAAGGACGAAAAGCCCATTTTCTGTCATGATTTTTTGTCATAGAAGTAGGACCCCACCACATCTATGATGATACCGGGTTTTGTTACAATTATCGTCATAGAAGTGTCATAAGTATAACAAAAAGATTTTCGTTCGGCCCAAAATGTCACGGATGTGTCTTTTTTTGTAATGCATTGTCCATTCGAATGGTTTATCCTTCGTTCAGGAGAATTTTCTCCTACTTTGATAAGTTAAGCAATATCTTGGGTAAGATCATGGTTGTGTGTGATAAGACACACTTAAAAACATTTTATGAGTGTATATATGAGTATCATGAAGTGTCTAAATTACCCCAGATAATGGTTCAACATTCCACATATATCTTTTGAATGTGTTCAAAAAAGAATAAGTGGCTCATTTAGAATTTTAAGGTGAGAGTTCCTTAAAACAGATTTCCCCTATGGCACATGTGGTGCACATATAATCTGATGATCTGGGGAATATATTTGCAACTTGTTAAGTTGTGACCAACCGAATTGTCAACAATTTTCTAATCATCCCCAAACCAGGATGGCTAAGGCTATCAAGCCTAATATTTAATTTATTAATACTTAGAAAATCATTGTGTACGCAACAATATTGAGTATGAATTGAAACATACATTCAAATTTATCGAATATTGTATCCAATGGATATGATATTGGACATTTTACTGTAGGAGATATGCCCTAGAGGCAATAATAAATGATATTATTTATCTCCGAGTTCATAATTATGTTTATGTTCCATGCTATAACTGCTATGGTTCTCGAGTCTGCAATAACCACGAGGCTCGGAGGAAGACTCATATGCACGTGTGGAATAATAAACGGTAAAATGTATTCCTAGTCTGGCCTCTAAGACTAGCTCAATTGTTGCATGATGGTTATGTTTTCCTGATCATGGGCATGTCTATGTCAGCAACCTTGAGGGCATAATGTTAAGAGAACATTTGTGTTGAATCGACCCGGCATGATGTTATGCTATGAGATTCATTCGTCACAAGTTTATTGGTACATAACACAGAGATGGTTAACGTTTGCATGATTCCTTAGACCATGAGAGTATCGAGTTTCTTCATGCTTGCTTCATGAACTTTGGGGTTTGCTAAACGTCATCCGTAAATGGGTGGCTATTACGGCGGCTTACGGGTTCATGGAAAAGTGTGTCAAGTAACTTGATAGCTCAAGATTGGGATTTGCTCCTCCGACGATGGAGAGATATCTCTGGGCCCTCTTGGTGTTATGGTATCCATCATCGTCTGGCCAGACACTTTGTGATTTGATCACGGGGATGCCGGAACACGATAACGAGAAAAGAGAACAATACCGGTAACGAGGTAACTAGCATAGTGGACAAGTTGTTGATCCACGGGAATGCCAACATGTCTCACCTCGGGTATTTGTAACATATCGCGAAGCAACAGGAATAGCACACGGCAACTAGAGGTTCACTCGAATATTTATTTGTGTGGGTATAGGGGTCAATATGGGTGTCCACGGCTCCGATGTTGATCATTGATCGGAAGGGGTTCCGGGTCATGTCTATACTTCACCGAACCTATAAGTTCACACGCTTAAGGGTCATCTATCTGCTGAATACTAGACAGGGAGTCTGAGAGAAAATCACCGAAAAAGTTTCGGACACCGAAAAGTTTCAGACAGCGGAATCGTACCGCAGAGAGAGGTCATCGGATAAGTTTGGATGATACCGAAAAGTTGTTTCGGGATACACCATTAAGTCAAATTGGTTTCGGCACATGCCTGATAATTCTTGGAGGATGCCAGAATCATTCTGGAAGCTTTTTGGAATTTTCTGAGATAAAAACCGGAAATGTTCCGGAGCTGCCGGAGCCACTTCAGATGCGTTTCGCAGATGAAAATCACTAAAACCGGAATTGTTTCGGAACGCGTTGAAAATCATTTTAGTGGGTACTGGAAATGTTCTTAGCCCACATAAATATTTTCAGTTCGATCAGACGCTGAAAAATGTCGTCGTGAATAGTGAAAATCAGCTTTATGGTTACTTTATGGAAAGCCACCTTTTGGGGCTTTGCTCCAAAAGATCTTGGGGATGACATGGATGGATAGGAGCCATTTTTTGGGCCCCTCATGGGGGTGTGGCCGGCCACATGGGGTATCCCCCCTTGGGGACCCTCTTGTTCCTTGGTTTCACTCCTAGGTCCTTGTGGAAGGACTTCATTCATGTGCATTTTGGGTTTTTTGTGAAACTACCCTACCCCCTTGGGATTTCCTATAAATAGAGGTGGAGGGGCAGCCCTCCACACTCATCCCTTGCTCTCATACACATGCCATGCATTATCTGGCTTCTTCTCTCCCTCCCACGAAAAGAGTTTCGTAGAGCCGTAAGGCTGTCTGGGTTCCGGCAGGAACTAGTTCTGGACGGCGAAGCCCTGCCGGATAGATGACACCGTATGTGTGCAACTCTGTAGAGAGATCGTAGTTTCGGTCTTAGTTCGTGAGTGCGTCCCGAAGGGCTGTCCGTGTGACCGTCCGAATTTCGAAGGTCCTCCCGAAGGGCTGTCCGAGTGACCGTTCGAGTTTCGAAGGTCCTCCGAAGGGCTGTCCGCGACACCGTCCGGGGGGCTGTTCGACCGCCTCCTGGAGGGCTGTCTGAGGAGCAGATGAGGGTATACATCCTCGCGGTTGGGAGGTTGTGAATCCTAGCTGCGGGGATCTGCACCGCCGATCGTCATCGACTCTACTTCCCGCTGCGCTACGAGTCGGCAACGAAAAAGATCAAACCATGTATGCAGTCTCCATAGTGGTCCTGGGCTGGTGCGTAGGTCGGAAATTTTTTGTTTTCTGCTGCGTTCCCCTACATTTACTACATGTAGTAGTATTAGTATGGGCTAATAATATATTGGGATAATTAGGAGATTACCTGAGGTCTCCGATATTTTTGAGTGCAAATGTTTTCATCCTCCATTTTCTGCACTAGATTTTGTTCCTCCTTTTGATGAAGATTCTGAGAGCAATCCTTTACCAGAATTTGGTTTTTATTTGCAAATTTATCCCATTGAACTTATTGGCCTTTTAATAAATTTATGGTGTGGTTTGACCATATGTTTGAGGATTTGCTAATCATAGGTACGATGTTTGTATAACCACACATTTGACAAACTGGAGATTTGTCTTTGTGATCATTTGAAAATGATTTATTCCCTGTTAAGAGGTAATTCTGTCTTCGGTTGTATTTTAGCCTCCACTTTACTTTTGAATTTCACATGGTTCTATTTTGCGACTATGAAGTTGCACAAAATACTAAGTACTAGCAAAAATTTCAAATAATGGAATAGAAACCCGTTGGGTGAATCTGATGATTTGAAGAAATTCCATGTTTCTTCGTCATGGAAAATGGTAATACCATCATATGAGCATGTAAAGGGTATTAAGGGCCTTTTCAACCAGATTTACATATGAAAATATTTGATCATAGATCTCAACTTGAAGTTGATTAAATGACATAAATGTGATCCGCGATAAACTTGAGGTCTCGAAACATAAATGGGTGATCATTCGCGATGTGCTCATGGCAGCATGTTTCTCTTAAGTAAAATATTCGAGATGAATAAATATTCATCCATCATGTACTTAGTTTGAGAACTAAGTGAAGTTGGTGACATATAAATTCCATATGTGCATATTTAGCTATCAATAGAATAGCCATGTGTTACATGAAATGATCATGCATTATTTAATTTACTTCTTGGAGTAAAAGATATATATGGATGAAATGATCTTGTTGAGCACAATCCACCAAGGTGATGCTTGGTGAACATGGGGGCTGTACACCTTCAAGTGCATGCGACGAAATTGTTGCTAATGTTTTAGGCTTCTTTCTTGAGGAAAAAGGTGTGACTTTAGAGTCACGACCAAAACATGGACTTTGTAATTTTAACATTGGTTAGGTACCATGTAAATAATAACCACATTGTGATGTGGATCTTGCAACCGTGTTTCAAACACTCGATCGTTGCAATAAATTATTGTATCCATCTTGATGAATGGACGACACTATAATTAGAAATAGTGACATAGGCTCATCTGCCATGTATTTAACCAATATAATAGAAGGTAATTACAGTGGTATGCATATATTTGCGTAATTCTCTCTGACTTATATATCTAAGCAAAATGAGGCTTGAATAATTTATATTGGTAGATAATATCATTCAACATGTAATGATCATGCATGAATTTACTATGATAGTAAATCATTTTGGTGAACAACAACAATTGCTTCAGAGGAGCAGTTTTTTCTAGAAAGCTGATGCTTTTATAACCGTATGTGTAGACCTCAATTTATATAGGATAACACTTTGAAGATAATCACCAATATGGTGTAGATCTCACAGTAATAAAAAACATAGTCTAACTTTTGTGAGTAGATGTTCATATCTCTATTACCGTATGTTATGCTATAGTTAAGAAAATCACTTTGAAGGTAATCATCTAACAGAGTGACACGATGTAGACCTTGCAGTAATAGTGGATAATCTGCAAAATTTTGCAGTAGATGCCAATATTACCTTATGATATGTTGAGGTAGTCACATCTATTATTAATATTTGGAAGATCACTTTGAAGATAATCATCTTGTAAAATTTACAAGACGTAGACCTCACAGTAATAACGGATAATCTGCAAACAGCGCAGTAGATGCCATCAATACCTTGTGATTCACAAATAAAATTTTAGGCAATCACATTAATTGGAAGAGCACGTTGTAGACCTCACAACAGTGATGGATAATCTGCAAATTATGCAGTAGATACCATCAATACCTTATGATCCACAAATGCGATTTGAGGTAGTCATATTATATGACACATCATAATCCTTATTTTGGATTCTGTCAAGATTTGCAAGAAAAAGTAATTTCAATTGCAAAAGAAAGAAACATGTTGTTCTAAAACTGCTATTATATGAAGAATGCTAAGGCAAACATATAAACGATGACACAATGCCACCGCTGAGTATAATGTTCTAACCACTCGAACATTAGTACTCTGATTGTAAAGCACGCAAAATGCATGTTTCAGAATATTATGTGCAATGTGACATGATTACAATGAGCCTGGGGTGCTTCTGCGCAAGTAGTACTAAGGCTGATAGCCTTATTTGGGAATCAGTGAAACTAGAAGCGCTAAGTTCTAAAATTGCCAAAGAGATAAGGTTCTCCACTGATTCTCCGTACATCCATGAATCCATTGATTCAGTGAGCTTTGGCTGTACAACGCCGCGAGGAATTAGGAAGTGAGGCCCGCGTCGCTGATTGAAGGTCATCGTCCTGCGCCAGGGGAGCTTCTCCACGCCGTGGGACGGACTTGGCCGCTGTTGTCTCTGCCGGCCGCCGCGCCGTGAGTTGGCATGGCCGTTGACCCCCACTTCCCTCGGCCGCCATTCCTGGGCGCTTCATCTCAGAGGGAGATGTTGTGCCAGCGGTCCAGGTTAGTCTGCGCCGGAGGGCGCCGCTGCATCGGACGCCAGATGATTCGCCGTCGCTGTTGGATGCGAGGGATTTCCCGCCACGCGTTACTCGCCGGAGGACGCTGTCGCTGGCCTGAGCGACGCCTGGTCGCGACCGCTTCGGTCTGGTGCGGGAGGCCGCCCCTCTCTAGGGCTTGCCGTGCCGCCTCGCTGTGCCCGCATTGGGAGAAGAGGCGTCGGGGCCGAAGGCCGCCGCGCCCGGGGAAGAAGCGACGGGGCCGCCGTCCCTGGGTTCCATACGCCTCCGGTTGGGGCCAAAGGCCATGCTACGCCGTGAGTGTTGCCTGCGTCGTGGTCAGGCTCGCCAGAGGGCGTCGCCACCACGGCCGTGCACCAGAGTCTCGTGGTTGGTGAATATGCCGCCGCGCCGTTGCTTTTCTCTTTTGGTCGCGCTGCGCTCTCGGTAGAGTGGTGCTGATAACGTGTTTAGAGAGAAACGAGAGAGGGAGAGCAAATGATGGAAAGGATATTCTCATTGACTGAAGATTGGGTATATATACCCCAGTACATGGCGGTTTACAAGGAGCGGTTACCAAACCGTGGAACCGACATAGCAGTGATTATTAACTAATAATTAATCTAATAAATTATTTCCTAACAACAGTTTCAGAAATTCCTAATAAATTCTAAAGGCCCACGCAGCCCATTCGTGCAAGGCAAGAGGTGGAACTAAAGTTTAGTCCCACATTGTTAGTTTAGTGGGAGTTGGACCTCCTTATAAGGAAGGATGTTTTCTCACATGTATGAGCATGAGAACAAGAGGAACATTCACGCGCTCCTCCCCCGCCGCCCGCCACGCCACGCCTCGTCACGACGCGTCGCAGGTTGCGGAAATGAGCCGAGCCGATGTGTTTAGATGTTGGGTACAGTATATTTCCCACTATTCTTTCAGTATGTCATTCTCCGGTTCAAGTGCTTCTGTTCGTGGTGTTGGTGGCGGGAGACTCCGTCCACGGCGCACTGGCTTCGCCAGGAGCAGGCCGACGGCGAGAGGCAGATGCGCTACGAGCCTATGCTGCAACGCGACGCGGAGGCGCTCCGGCTTGAGGAGAAGGAGGAGGAGCAAGCCGCAATGCCGCCACCCCAGCAGACGCCGGAGGAGGCTGCCATGGCAGCGTTCGGGTGGGCTGGCCCTGCTCCCGTCTTTATCGACCTCGGCGGCGATGGCGATGGCGACGTCTCAAGGGCAAGGACAAGGCCGACAATGTCTAAGGCAGCGTACGGGACGGCGCAGACTTTCTTTTTTATGTTTAATTAATGTTTAATTAGGTTTAAGTGGACAACCGCCGGCCACTTATGTAATTATGTTCATTTTCTGTGAGCTGTTTTTTTTCACGCCGGTACATTTGGGTCAGCCTCCTATTAGGCGGTTAAGCCGACCCATTTACGAATGCGGACGCGAACGTTCGCCTAGTCGGCTCAAACGAACGAAAAGCGGACGCGAACGTTCGCCTAGTCGGCTCAAACGAACGAAAAACGGACAAAGCGCCGAGTTGCTCTAAGAAAAATTGGCGAGAACTATACTCGTTTGCCAACGGACCTGGGCTAGTTTGCACGATGGATGGCCGAATGATGGATTTAACCCAAGCTTTGATTCATTTTGACTGTTGGATAGGGGTGTCCTGCCTTGGCCTAGAACTAGAGGGCATCGAGCGCCACCACCACAAGGCTAGGCTCCTCGGGAAGCCACTACACTCCACTGCCAGTCTGCCACACTGCTGCCACTGCGAGAGGAAGACAAGCAGGACGCCATGCCTGTGTCCTCCTCGTCCTCCGTCGAGCCGGACCACCACGCTACCCAAGGCGACACGGAGGGCGCCGTCTCGTTCCTGCGAAGGCAGCACGACGTCGACGCGGTGTGCGACAAGTACGGCGTCCCCAAGGACCGGTACACCGCGCTCCCCGCCGGCGACCTGCGCGCGAGCTCGCCCCCGCCGCCGGGGTGCGTCTGCGTGTATGCGGAGGCGATGGAGGCCGGGATGCGCGTCCCGCTGCACGGCTTCTTCTGCGATGTGCTCGCCCATTTCGGCATCGCGCCCACCCAGCTCGCGCCCAACGGGTGGCGCATCTTGGCGGGCTTCCTGGTGCTCTGCCACTCCGCCGGCGTGCCGCCGTCGCTGCCCGTGTTCCGGTACTTCTTCCTGCTGTCCATCGTCAACCACAAGCACAGAGGCTGCTACTTCTTCCGATCCAGGGACACCTCCGGCCTGCGCTTCAAGGGGATGCCGAGCTACATCAAGGACTGGAAGAACTCGTTCTTCTTCCTGTCGTCGTCGGAGCCGTGGCCTTTCCCCGTGGAGTGGGGCGAGCCGTCCAAGAGCTCTTTCATGGAGCCGGTACTTGACAGCGAGGGGAAGAAATACGCGGCGAAGCTACTGCGCAGTTACGCCGGCGGCGCCGTTGACATCAACACATGCCTCTCCGACAGCAACCTTGCAGCCGCCATGGCACCTGCCGCATCTGCACCGCCGCCTTCTTTTACTCGCATTGCTTCCGATTCCAAAGGTAGTTGAACACCGTCCGCAACCACTCCGATTCCCCTGTTTTTAATCGAGCTCTGATGCTGCCGCCTATCGTGTGCTAGGCATGGATCCCTCCGTCTACGAGATGATGAAGAATATGCTGGCGGAGAAGGTGGCCGCTCAGGCGTCGGCGTCGGCAAAGAAGGCGAAAGCCGAGCCGGACAGCCACGCGCCAGGGTCGCCGCCGTTGTGCGCAAAGAAGAGGAATCTGGAGGAAGCCAACAGTGTGGAGGAGCCGCCTCGTTCTCTGCTGAACACGCCGCCGCTGTCCGGGATGCGCTCGCCACCGCCGGGGTTCCCCATCAGCCACGACGGAGACGGCACGGGCTGGGAGGCTGCACGGGAGCTGCTGCAGGGCGCCGTCGCGCCACCGCAGCACCGCGCGTTTGCGGCGAATGAGCCGTCGGATGTGGTCGCGGCGAGCTATGTTGCGATCCTCCAGGTATGCCGTGCCAGCAAATGCGGCGTCAAATTCTTCACCGGTGGGCGGCATGTCCGGAGTCTTCTGATCGATCATTGTGATTTGTGTGCAGGCGGCGAACTACGTGTCGACCTCCTTGGACTACGCGCTGGAGCTGGAAGAGAAGCTGGCGGCGCGGGACGCGGAGGTCGCGGCGCTAGAGAAGCAGCTGGCGGAGACGAAGGGCTAGCTCGCCGCGGCGAGGGCGGAGCGTGACAGGGCGGAGCGGGACAGGGCGAGAGGAGCACGCGCTGGAGCGCTGGAGGAGTGGTAGGAGATCGGCCGCGTCGCTGCGAGACTCGTTGTCCCGTGCACAAAGAAAATGGACTATGCCATTGTCAGTTCCTCAACATATGCTACATTGAATTGTTAAAATCGCGACCCAAGTTTCTTAGTTTCGTCAAGTCTCATTGGTTGAATTTCAGCCTTGAGAAATGCTCATTCACCTTGACGAACTTTCTTCAGATCAAAGTCTTGCACACCTGAACGAGGGAGAAGAAGCATGCATAGTCTCTGAAACGTGAAACCTGAATACTACTGATCAAATATTGCGTACGAGAGCCATTCCTCGGAGGCAACCGTGGTCGGTGATGCCATGCGATTGCCATTGCCCTCGTGCACGCTAGAAAATCTGCTTTCTCCCCTGAGTCGAAAGTGCTAGTAACATAACTTAAAGGGTGGATTCATTGATCACAGTATAGCGGCGCAATCAACACCGGGGGTTTAGCGAGGCAACCGTTCCGTCTTCCTCTGCTCCTCCCTTCCCCGTGTTTACGACTTACGAGCACTAAACAGACCCGCACCTCCAAGTCTCCAACCGCCACCTCGTCCTCCTCCTCCATCCCTCGGCCCGAACCCGGCCCGCGTTCCCCTCTCCCCCGCGCCGCCGGCGGGGCCGACGCCGCCGCCCGCTCCCGCCGCGTCGCCAATGATAATTATCTATAGAGGGCTCGGAGCGGTAGCAGGATGGACGCCCGCTGGCGCGTGACGTACGCCGCGGACCTGGTGACCGCGCGACGGATCTCGCTGGACGACGGCGTGGTCTGGCTTCGTCGCAAGGCACTCCGGATCGTGTTGCTCGACGAACATGGGCGCACGGTGGACGCGCGTTTCCTTCGCGAGGGTGAATCGATCGAGATCGGGGGTATTCTCTCCTTCCCGTGCCATTTTGCTAGGGTTCATGACAGGATTCTGGTGGCTACGGCGATGAACGGACCCAGCGCGCCACCGTGCGGAGCAGAGGGGCGCGGGCGCGTGGGTGTGGCCACGTCGGCTGCGGTACACGGGATGGCCGTGCGTGCGAGGCCGACTCACCGGTTTTCTCCTACCCCGACCGCTGGACCGGGAATTCTGGGGCACGGACCGGCCCGCCATGGCACCGATGGTCGACACGTGGTGGACGAGAGATCTGACCGCCATGGATCGGGCGACGCTAGGGTTTGCGGGAGCGAGGCAGGTATAAAAGGCACAGCCGCTCCCACCTCCCCCATTTTAGATCTCGACGAGTGCTTCTCCCACTTCTGGGACGCGCCTCATCCGGTCAGATCTAGGGTTCATCAATCTTTCGGGTGGTGGGAAGGAAAAATTCATGGTGATGCCCGTTCATTTGCTCAAGTAGTTGCTTCCCCTCCCACTTTTCCTCCACCCAAACAATCACACACCAGCAGCTCCATCAAAATGAGAGGGGATGGTTTTGGGGCGGGCCGTCATGGTGGGGGACCTGGGCGCTTCGACCACGGCCGGGGACGCGGCTTCGACTCCAACGTTTGGAAGAGGAAGGTGGAGACGGGGAATTCGTCGTCCACGAGGGCTTCTGGATCTGGTGAATCCGGATTTGACAAATGGGATGAGGCGGCTGACGGGAGGCAAATTGCTCCCAACAACCAGGAGAAGTGGTGTGGGGGCAATACGGATCTGGGCTCCTCGCTAGGCGCTGCTGATGCAAGCGGGAAGCATGCTGCTCCTACTCGGCAAGAAAGGCGTGGGGGAGGGGATGGCGCTCACCGTGCTCCTGGGAGGAACCCTACTCCACCGCATGCCCGAGATCCTCCTATGCAAACTGGTAATATCAATCCTTCTCGTGAACCCTGTCAGATTTGCAACTTGTTGGGTCATGTTACTGCTAGATGTCCTCAAGCTATCTGCGGTAGATGTAAGAAGAAAGGGCACCTTGCCGTTGTTTGTTCCGAATTTCTTCCCTGGGAATATGTGCCTGCGATGTGTGCTTTTCAAGCCAAGGGGCAAGGGTTTCATTACATTCCTGATTTCAGTATTGATAGACAGGCTAGAGAGAATATTTTCAACATTGTCGTCACTATCGTAGAGGGTTCTGCTCCTACTAAGGATAGTGAACATGAGCTTAGTGTTTATGTGGGGCAAGGGTGGCGTTGCTCTGCTAGGTTTTTTGCACCTCAGAAATTTGTGATGAGGATGCCTAATCCTAGGGAAGTAGATCGGGCTCTGTTTGTGGAGTATGTGAGGCTGAAACAATGCAATGTTAATGTTAGATTTTCTCCCTGGTCTGAGGACATTGATTCTGATGGACTATTGGAGGTCGCTTGGGTGAGGATTGGGAGAATCCCTATTAACAAAAGATGTGATAAGACTGTTGCTTATGTTGGGGGCCTGGTGGGGATCACTCTGGAGGTGGATATGTCTACATTAATCGCCCCTCTTCAGTCCGAGCCAAGATTGGCTGCAGGCTAGTGGATAAACTCCCCAGCTCAGCTGAGGGGGTGCTGGGGGGCCGTTTTTACAGATTTACTTATGAGGTTGAGGAGATTTTGGTTAAGAACCCTGTTGTGGAGGATGTTAATGCTCATATTTCCAATGATGAACCTGCTAAGCATGATCAAACTCCAAAGAGGAAGCGTGATGATCCTAAAGATGGTGATAGTCGCTCGAACTTCCCTGATCGTGACAGAAGTGGTACTTCCCGTGGTGGTAAAACCTGTCGTTTACTGCCAGTGGAGAATGAGATGTCTGCCTCCTCTGAAAGTGAGGTGGACGGATCCTTGCTCATTGAGACTTTGGCTAGAGAGCATGGTATGTATGATCTGGAGGATGCACATGGTGCCTCAAGCTGGCTGGTGCCAGTCGGCCCAACTGCGATCCGGGGAAATGTGATACCTGGGACTGATTCCCACAAGGTGCAGGTAAACAACAAATCTGTGGTTAACCGCAGTTTATCTTATGCTGCGGCTGTTACTAATATTACTCAGGTTGTGGAGGTTGATGGAGAGGTGGATCCGAAGCTGAAGATATCTACTGATTATGTGGTACAACTCCCT